>NW_027204545.1:0-25410 GCF_024711535.1 Dipodomys merriami
CCTCCCTTGCTGAAGTGGACTGAAACCTCTGAAACAGTGAACAAAAGAAATCCTTTCTCTTTGCTTAGGTATTTTGTCACAGGAACAAGTCTACAATAGATGTATAGACAGTAGACATAGACAAAGATATAGATCTCCATTGCCAATGAGCCAATGGAATTCCAATAGTTTCTCATTGGTATCTTTTCCTGTGGCTGGATCAGCCACCCCTTTTTCTGTGACCTAAATACGGCTTTCCCACCTTCCAAATTCTGAAGGAAGCACTAGATTTTAGATGATTATTTGAGGCATGAAAATGCTGGATTATCTGAAAGTTTGGGGCTCATTTCATGAATCTTCATGACCTCTAAATCTGACTCCAGTCCAACTGTATGCTAAATTTCTTAGGTCCCTGAGAGTCCTGACTCCAGCTCCATATTCTAATGTGGTCTGTATCTGCACCACTCTCCTGTCTCAGAGCCTGTGCTGTCATGGTACCTGAATCCCACAGCAGATAGGGACATTTTGGGTCTTTAACTCCCTTTTCCTGAGTGGGAGCAGGAAATCTTTCTTTCTCTCCTCTCTCTCTCTCCTCTCTCCTCTCCCTACTCTCGCTCGCTTGCTCACTCCCTAATTTATCTTGATATACAAAAATAAATCCTTGCTCAAATTTCCACCTGTTGAGCCTATCCTTGTTGTGAGACCCCTTGAAATGCTTCTCATAAGTAGATCTCAAGGTCCTGTAATTTTGCATGGAAACTGGGAATATGAAGGATGTCCTCATCCATCATCTGGTGACATCAAGATGCTTCAGTCCACAATCATATGTCAATCAATGTTACTATGAACTCCCATGGTCATTTTGCCAATACTATGCAATTTCTACTTTGTCCTGTTCTTGATTTACACAGGCTTTGTTGTGTAGTTTGCAAGGCTGGAGGATCTCTGGGGAGAAACGATGCCTGTCACACTCTTCTCTTGTATTTATCAGCAAGCTCAGAACCCAGCACAATAGGGACTCAGAGAATAGTCTAAGATAATAAACAATGGCTGTGGAAGACCACAGCATAGCCCTCAGTCCATTTCTTAGTCCCTCTAGGGACAAGGTGCTGAGATGCTGATCCTGCAAACAACCCCTGAGGTTCATCTTTTCATTCCTCTCTGGATACATCCCAATAGGGGCAAGGTCAGGCCCAGGCTGTAGGAAGTGGCTTGTGCCTTGGTCTTCCCAGACTGGAAGGACTCATGGCCTTAGAAAATGGTTCAAGACAAGCTGCCCTGGGGGCTAGGAAGGACCACAGCTCTAGTATTTTCAAGGACTATGGGAGGTGGGGAGGTGGAGAGGTGAGGAGGGGAGGGATGATGAAGTTGGGGGCTGGCTTCAGCCTCTGCCCTCAGGTGAAGAAGAACCCAGAGAAACCAACAGAAGAGCTTACAGTTCCTGCAGTCTGCTCAGGGTTCGGATGGCCATGGGGAACTCCTGCAGCTCATTATAATTCAGGTCTCTGGAATGAAAAGCAGAACAGTCATTAGCGCAGAGGCTTAACGGGGCATGTCAGGGTCCCCAAGAAATGGAAACTTGGCTGTGGGATTGGCCAGAAAGATGGGTTTTCCAATCTGTTGGATTCAGCTGCCAAGGTCTGGAAACACATATTTGGAATGTTTGTACTCCGTTCCTGCTCCACAAATCCTCAGGCTCAGAGTCTTCCTGGCTGCAGAACTGTTTTGAGTAGAGGAGACACTTCAAGGGTACCTGGAGCCCCCTTCCCCCCAAAAGTCTCCATAAGCCAATGAAAATATATTAGGGCTTTGGAGCCATGGCAAGATCTGAGGAGCAAGGAGCACAGAGTGATCTTTTGTTCCCAGTACTCAAGATTCTAGAAAGTTCCTCAAATGACTACTTTGGTTCTAGCTTCTGCTATGGTCATCTATAAAAAATGGATATGGTGTCTTTTCTATTGTTTTGTTTCATGCTTTTTTTTTAACCTTTGGATGGTGGCATGACAGCTAATCTTTATTATTTTCTTACCTTTTGCTGCATTTTCCAATTTCTTTATACAATAAATGGGTATTACATGTAGAATCAGAAAATAATGAAGGAAAATTTTAAAAAGATGTTGGCTAAGGGCATTTAAGTGTGTACACTTTTCAGGAATATCATCTTTTAGAATTATTGTTGTTATTATTAAGTAGGTATACAAAGGGGTTACAATTCCATAAGTCAGTTTATGAGTACAATGTTTTTTGGTCAATGTAACCCCTTTCTTTGTTCTCCCCTATTTTCCCTCTCCTGTCCCTATGCTTTTAAAAAATTATTATTTTTTATTGTCAAGGTGACATATGGAGGAGTTACAGTTATAAAAGTAAGGTAGTAAGTCTATTTCTTGTCAAACTTCTTACCCTTCCCTCGTTTTTCTCCTGTTTCTACTCCTAAGTTACATAGTTCATTTTTACATAATGTACATCGAATATAATGACTACATTTGTTTACCCTTCTTTCTTCTATTCCTGTGCCCATCCACCCCAAACATGTTTTCACTTCTTAGAATTCATTTTGACAAACAGTACTTAGTTTAACAACATCTTTTAAAATTCACATATCCACACTGAGGCCCTCTGAGTCTAGGGATTGATCTTGCATGGAAGTTTCTATCTAAGTGTAAAGAAAGAAAGAGAGTGAGGGGGAGAGACACTCAGGAAACTATAGTATAAGCAACAGGGGCTAGATATTGACCTCTACGTATCTGTGTCTTCAACAAGTCAACTCTTTCCAAAGAACTTCTGTGTTTGTGCCCTTGGAGTTTATGACAAGGCAGAGGGAGGGAGAAGAAATGGGAGAGGCTGAGGACAAATTCTGTTTTCATCAGAAAAGATTTAGAACTGCTTGTAACAAAAGAAAATCAAAAGTGTGTGTGCATCTATGTATATGTATATGTGTATGTGTGCATATATATGTATGAAGAATACTGAGGTAGCTAGTGAAGTGAGATCACTGCCCCACATCTTTGCCAATTTGCTTCCGTGAGGCTTTAAAAAAAAATTGCCTTCCCTACGGCTTGCTTCCCTATGGCACAAGCAGTAGAGCACCAACTAAGAGCAAGAAATTACCTTTTTGTTGTTGTTGTTGTTGTTGTTGTTGGTTTTTGCAGGGGCAGGGTTGGAGGAGAGGCACAGAGGATTCTTTTAGAAATTGTCACTGCTGTAAGAAGGAATTTCCCTAATACTAGTAGAGATGACAACTTTCCAATTTTGGTGGTTTTTCTGTTTTGTTTTATATGCAAGTCCTGGGGCTTGAACTCAGGGCATGAGAGCTATCCCTGAGTTTTTTCTTTCTTTTTTTTTTTTTTTAATTGTGAAAATCTCGTACAGAGGGGTTACATTACATGGGCAAGATACTGAGTACATTTCTTATCAAGCATTGTTGCCTCCTCCTTTGTTTCCCCTTCCCATCCCTTCCCATCTTTCGCCCAACCCTCCCCTCCCCACCGCCAAAGTTGTATAGTTTGTTTTTCGACATAATGATTTGTATATCTCATTGTTGCAATGGGTTCACCTGTATCCCTATTTAAACGATTTGTTTTTTCCCTTTCCCTCCACAAATTATACCAACATCAAATACAGTGAAAGCAGGGGTTATACCGTAGGGGAGGGACATGTAAAGCAACAAAGAAATCATCTTATAAATATGTTAGAAACAATCGCATGAAAGCAAAAACATTTGATCCCTGAGCTTTTTTGCTCAAGGCTAGCGCTCTACCACTTGAGCCACAGCATCACTTCTGGCCTTTTCTCTTTATGTGGTACTGAGGAATGGAACCCAGGGCTTCATGAATGGTAGGCAAGCACTCTACCACTAAGCCACATTCCCAACCCTCAAATTTTTTTAAGTAGGCTTTGTTTTTGCCCAGTAGCCCATGAGGAAATAAGCTTGATGGGTGGTGATAGTAGGAGGTGTCGCGATATCTCTGTAATCCCATTGCTGAGTTGCACAGTCCTAGGTTTTGGCAGTGGAAAGGAGTTGAGTTCCAATGTCTCTTTGAGCCTCCCAGGACATCCCTAGCCAATCTTCTTAGCCTTTTTAAAACTTCTTTTGGTGGTACCTGGGTTTGGATCCAGGACCCCTATGGTCATTATGCAAGTGTGGTATTGATTGAACTATGCCTCCAGTCCTTTATGCTTTCATTAGTTTTCATCTGCAGTCTTATTTTTGTCTAAGGCATCCCGAACCATGATCTTGCAAGTTACACCTCTCCACATAGCTGGTGTCAGGAGCGTGTCACTGTTTCCAGCCTTTTTGCCCAGGCTAGGCTCATACCTCCTTCCTTCTGACTTCAGCCTCTTTTCAGTCTTTTAAAGCCATTCTTGCCCCAATCATTTTAATGGATGTGCAGTACCAGGTCAGAGGGACCATATAGAAGTTCTTTAATTATAGAGTGATGTGGCAGGATTTGTGGATAAATAGCATGTTAACATGGAGATAATGACAGGTTCCTCTCCATGACAAAGTCATTACACTTAATAGTCCTTAGGTAGAGCCAGAAACGTAGCCCCAGGACCACGCAAGGCAGTGACAAGTGCCTGGCAGCCAATGAGCTGGGTAATTGTCCCCCTCTCTACACTAATTACTTGCAGACTGCCCTGGTGATCTCTACCTTACTCTAGCCTTTAGTGATCCAGACCCCTTGATCGGCTCTCGCGGAGACTTTCCCTTAGGCTGTATGAGGGCAGGTCTTGGTCAGGCTGAAGCCTGCACGTGTATCAAGCACTTTGATTGAAACTAGGGGTGTTTGAGGAGGAAGCATGGAGGCTTTTCAAAGTCTGGGATCCCTAGAGATACAGAAGATACCTGGAACATGAGGTCAGGAGCAATGAGCGCGGAAAGAGCAGAGAGGGAATCCTTTATCTCTTTATGCATCAAAAAGATGGACTCGGGCTGGGAAGATAGCTCAGTGGTAGAGTGCTTGCCTCTCATACATGAGGCCCTGGGTTCGATTCCTCAGCACCACTTAAGCAGAAAAAGCTGGAAGTGGTACTGTGGCTCAAGTGGTAGAGTGCTAGCCTTGAGCTGAAGAGCTAAGGGACAGCGCCCAGGCCCAGACTTCAGGCCCCACGACTGACCAAAAAAAAAAAGATGGATGCTTCGTTTTCTTTCTTTCTTGTGTGTGTATTGTCTTTTTTTGATACTAAGGATCAAACCTGGGGCATTACACTTGTTAGGCAAACACTTTACCGCTAAGCTACATCCCAGCCTACATTGTTTTTATTCTTACATTGCATTTTCATATCTCACAGTTTCAAAGCCAAGAGTTCCCTCTTTTACTTATTTTTACTTACTTACTTTTTGTGTTTGTACTCAGGTTTGAACTCAGGGGCCTTGCACTTTTACTTGGCTTTTTTGCTCAAGATTGATGTTCTACCACTTGAGCCACACCTCCACTTCCATGAGCCCCGTCCCCCTTTTTAACTTGGCTCAGTTCCTTAAGAATTCGCCACTGTTGTCCTAGGAAAGCTCCATTTCCCATCAGTAACATGGATGTATCTTCATTCATTGAAATATTATTTCTAATGCAAACATTGCAGTAGTCTGGCTTGAGTGCCTTTGCTTGCTATCCCTTCTGTCTAGGATATTCTTGCCCAAGATTTTTTTGGGGGGTGGGGGTGGAAGGTGGTACTAGGGCTTAAACTCAGGGCCTGAGTGCTGCCTCTTGACTTTATCAACTCAAAGCTGGTGTTCTATCACTTGTGCCACATCTCTACTTTTGGCTTTTGCTCAGACTTTTCTGCCCAGGCTGGTGTGAATTGTGATCCTGAGATCTCAGGCCCCAAAGCAGCTAGAATTATAAGAGTGAGCCACCAGTGCTCAGCTTCTCCAAGATTTTGTAAAGTTCGTTTTTCACTGTGTCTCTGCCTAATTTACCCCTCATCAGAGAAGCCATCTCTGACTACCTGATTTCAAGTAGCACACTCTGTTGCTCACTCTTGCGTTGCTCTGAGTAAAGGTAGACTCAAGTCCTTTGTGGCTTCTTCTATCAACAGGTGGCTTCTCCTCAAAAATTGGTCTGAGCTGGGCACTGGTGGCTCACGCCTGTATCCTAATTACTTAGGAAGCTGAGATCTGAGAACCACAGTTCAAAGCCAGCCTGGGCAGGAAAGTCTGTGAGACTCTGGTCTCCAATTAATCACAAAAGAGTTGGAAGTGGCGCTATGGCTCAAGAGATAGAGGGCAAAAATTGCTCAGGGACAGTGCTCAGGCCCAGAGTTGAAGCCCCAGAACCGGCAAAATAAATAAATAAATAAATTGGACTGGTTTCCTCAGTGGCATTGACCAATAGAATGAGATAGATGGGAAGATAAGACCTGGTCGCTAGAGCCTTGTAGCCTTGACCTTATATGCTTGTTCTACCATGTAATTCCTTATTGTAATAACACCAAGAAGGAAGCCTAGATTAAACTCTTTGAGTTTTTCTTTTTCTGTTTTTTAGTGGGGAAAGAGGGTGTTGGTGTGGTATTGGGAATAAAGCCACCCAGCCAGTGAGCTCAGACAATCCACAGACCCACGAGAAATAATAATATGCAATTTTAAGGCACTAACTTTTGGAATAATTTGTTCTGTTGCAACAGATAACAAGACCCCCTGCTTGCTTTGTTTTTATAGAACTGAGAGAGAGGTATTAGAAGAGGAAGCATGAAGGCTTTTGAAACTCTAGGGTTCCTGGGCTAACATATATTATTTTTCTTTCTAGTCCACCAGAAAGAGAGCTCTTTGGAAATAGGTCCTTTCTCTGTTTCAGATTCTAAACACCAGAATAAGACTTGACATAGAGTTAAAAAAATGTGTTTCATGAATAAGTGAAATGTTCAAAATAAACTGATTAATGAAAAGCATGAATGAACTCAAGGGAGTCTTAATCTTGGGTGTTTAGGGGTACATTCATTTTTATGTGTGTGTGTGTGTGTTATGGTAGTGGGCATGAACTCACAGCCTAGCATTTTCTACCCAAGAATGGCTACAGATCCACTTCCAGCTTTTTGATGGTTAATTAGAGATAAGAGTCTCACAACTAGGGGCTGGGAAGGTGGCTCAGCGGTAGAACGCTTGCCTTGCATGCATGAGGCCCTGGGTCCGATTCCTCAGCACCACATAAGCAAAAAGAAAAAAGCCAGAAGTGGCACTATGGCTCAAGTGGTAGAGCGCTAGCCTTGAGCTGAAGAGCTGAGGGACAGCGCCCAGGCCCAGAGTTCAGGCCCCATGACCGGACACCCCCCCCAAAAAAAAAAGAGTCTCACAACTTTTCTTCCCAGGCTCGCTTCGAACTCTGATTCTTAGATCTGTCTCCCAAGTAGCTAAGATTACAGGTGTGAGCCACCTTCGTCCATCCATCTAGAGGTACACTCGAGATTCTGAGGTTGGTGTCAAAATCACATGGGACAATCTTGAGTGACACTTCTAGGGTTGCCCAGAGCCCTGGAGAACATGGCATTGGTCCCGTGTGACTTTGCTACCACTGATCCCTATACAGTTCATTGGACCCATGTGCAGGCAGCTTAATTGAGTAGTTCCAGTCCTCAGAAGTTTCTGGTCAGGAACTTTGCCAGGAATGAACAGGCAGTGGCGAAAGACACATGGCAAAGGGCATGTGAACTAGAAGGCTATTTTTGTAGAGAAATGTGGGAGAAGAAAAATTGTACAAATGTCAAAATGAATTCTGCAAACATCCCACCAATGAGGAGACCTGAATTTTCCCACTTGGATGTTACCAAAAATTCAATGACCTGGGTAATTGCCAAAGCCTTGTTTCCTATAGTGCCATGTAATTTAATTGTCTAGAGAATGTGTCCTTGTAGCTTTCTCTGCCCCTGATGAATTCAACACAGGCTACAGACATTCATTGCCAAATGTCTCAAAATACATGAAGAATGCTACTGGGTAAACTAGAAGGTAGCAAGATAGGTATAAATCATTCTGTCTAGACAAATAAGCAAGCTAGTTACTCAGAATGCTGAGATCCCAGTTCGAAACCAGCCTGGGCAGGAAAGTCTGCAACTCTTTTATCTCCAATTAACCATTAAAAAGGCAGAAGTAGAGCTGTGGCCCAAGTAGCAGAGAGCCAGTCTTGAATAAAAAGGCTAAAAGATAGAGTCCAGGCCCTGACACAAACATGCACACCCATACACAAAATATGCAAGACATGATGAGAACCTCAGCAGAATGTTGTAGATCTTAATGAACGTACACAGCATCATGACGCGAGTGATGGTCACACAACCTTGGCAGACCTGCTTTTATGCCCTTGGAATCACATGACTTGATGGCAAAGGCTGGATTTCAGTAGGAAAAGGATTCTGTATCAAGCAGAAAAAACATCATTTAGAGGAAGTGAGCAATCTTGGAGTCGGGTAGGAGAAGAGAAAGTGGTATAGTGTGATGGGAACATAGGACAACATTCAGCGTTGAGGTAGGAGGCTCCCCCAACCACAATGCTGAATGCTCACCTGTCAGGCGCCGCCTACAGGCCATACATGGAATAACATTAGTAGAGCACTGTGCTAGCCACTAAGTACTGTGGCTGAATGATCTCTATAATCCTCCAACAGCCATAACAAGTAGATTCTCTTATTATATCCATTTTACAGTAAAACACAGTAGGCTAGTTGCTCAATAAGAAACAAGTGACCAATGGTCACAGCAAAGAATCTTCCCAAATCCTTCCTTTCTTTTCTATCTATCTATCTATCTATCTATCTATCTATCTATCTATCTATCTATCTATCTATCTATCTATCTATCTATCTATCTATCTATCTATCTATCTATCTCATCTATATATCTATCTACCATTCCACCAACAAGATGCCAAAAACAATAAGTTCCAGAAATGGCAAGATCCAGGATATCAGGCCCCTGCATCATCATGTGGAAAAAGACCACGCTCAAGGATGTCTGCTCCCCATGTTCTGTTCCATAACCCAGAAATAAACATCTATTGTGTTTGAGCAATGACACACATTTGCTTCTGTCTATTAGCTTACCTTAACAAATCCAGTGTTGCAGTCAGGATTTGAATCCTGTTTGTTAAGAGTCTATTACACATCCACCAGAAGCATCTTTCTAAAATACAAAGCTCACTCTGTCACACTCCTACACTGAATCTGAAAAAGGCCTTCAGAACAAAGTTGAAAGTCCTTAATGGGCTCCAACGCCCTTAACCAACCTGTGAACATCACCCACATTTCAACCAGCATACATTTCCTTACTTTTGTATATTTACAAGGACCAGGCCTTCTAAATATTCCAGCCTGGAACGACCTTTCCCCACTTCCTCAGCTGTTGAAATTCTAGTCATCCTTTGAAGTTGGCCTCAAATATACCTTTCTCCATGAATCCAGCCTCACCCCTGCAGTTAGAAGAAATTGCTCCCTCCCTCAGCAGTTTTCATCCTTCGCTTACATAGCCATAGACAGATGGGTCATGATGCTTGTGATGGTAGTAACAGTAACTGCTATGTTACAGTCATGGCTCCAGGTGATTTACACACATTAATTCACTGACTTCCTGCTATGCCAACTCATCCAGACATGCATTATTATTACCTGATCCCTCACCAATTTGTGTGTCAGTGTTGGGGCTTGAATTCAGGGAGTGGACATTGTCTCTTAGCTTTTCCACTCAAGGGTAGTGCTCTACCACTTGAGCCAAACATCCACTTTCAGCTTTTTTGCTAGCTAATTGGAGATAAAAGTCTCAAGGACTTTCCTGCTCTGGCTAGCTTCCAGCTTTGATCTTCAGATCTCAGTTTCCTGAGTATCTAAAATTACAACTATGAGCCCACTGGTACCTGACTTGTTACCTCTTTTTTTTTTTTTTCAGGTGAGCCATGGTGGAGAGAGGCAACTACTTGGCCACAGTTCCACAGCCCATAACGGAACATCAGGAAGTCCAGGTCTGCAGTGGGGATATCTACGCTTTTTGTCTCCTTCATGAGAGGCAGCTGGGTGAGGTGAGGGAATGTATGGCTTCGCTTTTCAATCTCCTGCAACCCAGTTGCAGGGCCACGTACATGAATATTCAATGATGAAGATGATCTGGAAGGAGAGCTGTGGTGCAAGTAGTAGAGTGTCACCCTTGAGCAAAAAGCTAAAGGACATTGAGTTCATGCTCCAGTATTGGCACACAAGGAAAAAGGAGAGGGAGAGGGAGAGGGAGAGGGAGAAGAGAGGCAGAGGGAGAGGGAGAGGGGGGAGGAGAAAGAGGAGGAGCAGGAAGAGGAGGAGGAGGAAGATGATTATTTAAGTCCATTGGACAAGGACTCAAGATAGGAAAGCTTCAGCCTTTGAAGCTGTCTGCTTTGGGGCAGTGTCTTGGCCCTTTGGAATTCAGCTCTAACATGGAGACTCGTGGCCACCACAGGGAAGATTTTCCTTAACATCAAGGTTGTGTGATTGTTCTGTTGCAGAATGATGCCCTAAACTTTAGCCAGCTGGAAAACTCATCCATGGCTTTATAGTCTATTTAATAGTCCTCCAACCGGAAGTGGCCAGAATCCCATGAAGAATTCATTGTTCTGTCTGTTGCTCCTGAGAGCTAGAAGCAGACGAGGAAAGGCAAGGGTTAAAGAGGAGCCATTCTCAACTCTTACCAGAGCTCAGTCTGGAAGCTGCAGCTGTCTGTGGCTAATCCACCCCTTCATCTGTTTAGTACTTTCCAGCCAAATCCAATCAAACTGATGGCAAACCCATGGGACCAGCCAAAGCAGCTGAGGAGGCAGCCCAGGCCTTGGGCTGCTGATGGTCCCCCATCCCCAGTCCTCTCCATCCCAGCTGACTATGCAAAAATGGCCAGCCAGCTCCCAAGAGTTCTGGGGGCCTGGTCATGGGTTAGTAGATAGAGCTGGCAGGATTTCACAGCCATCTTGTCTAGCCTCTTCTTCTTTTACTGATGATGAAATTGGGACTTGGAGACTGCTGGTTCATCACAGCAAGTCGAGCTCAGGCCTCTTGACTTACAACACTTTTCCTACTAGCTAGAGTTAGATCCTGGCAAGGGTACAAATAGCAGGGCTGATAGAGAATAGGAAAGAGGATAAGGGGAGGAGGAAGGTTCTGGGGGAGTTTAAGTACTTGTAGATACGTCAAAAACAGATGATTATGACCTAGAATCCATTTCTGTGCTGTGTTAGAGTAGAAAGTGGTTGGTCTTATCAGGTGCTAGTGGCTCATACTTATAATCTTAGCTACTCAGAAGGCTAAGACTGGAAAGATCGTGGTCAGCCAGAAAAGTTCCAAGCAGAAAAGTCTGAAGATTCCACAGAGGGAATATGGAAACCATGCACCTGTAGCCCCTGCAATGATGGGAAGCCTAAAGGAGGTGGGCCACGGCTCAGGTGTACATCCCCAAAACATGAACAGCCAGATACTCATGGTCTCATCTGCCATCCTAGCTCTTTACGTGGCTGAGATCTAAGGACTGTGGTTCAAAACAAGTCCAGGCAAGAAGCTCGTGGGACTCTTTATCTCCAATTAATTACTAAAAAAATTGGAAGTGGAGCTGTGGCTCTAGTGGTAGAGCACCAGCCTTGAGCAGAAAAGCTCAGGGACAGCTCCCAGGTTCTGAGTTCAAGCCCTAGGACCAACACCAAAAAAAAAAAAGAGAGAGAGAGACTGAGATTTGAAGATCAAAGTGAAACCAGGTTGGACATACATACCTGAGGAATTCTTATCTCTAGCAAAAGCTAAGAAAGAGTGCAAGGCCCCAGAACTGGTATGCATGTGCAAGCGCGCGTGCACACACACACACACAATCACAAGAACCAACAAAAAGCAGGGCTAGAAGTATGGCTCAACTAGTAGAGCACCAGCTAGGAGCCAGCAAGGTGAGCAAGCATGAGACCCTGGGATCAAAGCCTAAAATAAAAATTGTTGATCTTTTGTGTACTCACAAGATCACCTTGAACATCTCATGTTCTTTTTTTGGGGGGGGTCCAGTTGTGGGGCCTGAACTCTGGACCTGGGCACTGTCCCTCAGCTCTTCAGCTCAAGGCTAGGGCTCTACCACTTGAGCCACAGCGCCACTTCCAGCTTTTTTCTTATGTGGTGCTGAGGAATCGAACCCAGGGCCTCATGCAAGCAAGGCAAGCACTCTACCACTGAGCCACCTTCCCAGCCCCAACATCTCATGTTCTTGTGGAAGGCCACTCCACTCACCCGGCCCAGAGATGACACACAGAGGAATAATGGCAGTGCCTTTCTCCTTTTCCTTTCAGTAGACATGGCACACTGGAACAAACACTTCATTCATTACACTCTACAACAGCTGGCTTGCAAGTTGGCCTATCTACTTTTTTGCAGCAATTAAGAAAGATGAATATCATTAATTGGGTTTCCACTTACATTTTTATTCTTCAGGCTAATATTTATGTTTCTTGCCAGATCCCAGATAAAGGACCCACAAAGTATGGGATGTGGGCGAGCCTAGCTTCACAGTGGAAACACAAATTTCTGCTCGATTGTAAGTGGAGTCACTTTTATCTCCCAGAGGCCTGGAACAAAGGCAGGAGCAAGCCCAGTGAATACAGGTCTTAATTGCCCTTCCCACACAGCAGGCAGAATGTGCCTGTCTTGAATCTGAGTCCGCGTGCTTGAGGCCCATGACTTGGAAAGCCAGGAACTAACACTTATGACTAATAGCATTGTTTAACCTTCTAAACAACCTACATAAAAGGCCACCCATTAATAAATATAGCAATTAGTAAAATTGTCATCAGTTTCTATTGAGAGACACAGACACACCCTCATCTCTCCACCTACACTCTCTTCCCTGCCAGAGAGAATATTCAGATATACCCACAGCAAGAGAGCCCCGATACAGTGTTCTTTTTAATCACAGTTGCTGGTTTCTGATAGTGACATACCTTGTTGTTCTAATGAAGCACCTGGATACACTGAGATTCCTGCAGCTATGGGTCCAGTCTCTCTACACAGATCTAGCAGGACACTCACTGTGCTGGCTGTGTGCATTGACCACTGGGGGCTGCTGTGTAGACTGTGCTTCACATCTGTACCCTGAGCTACAGTGCCCCCTTCACTTCCTCCGGTGGGCCTCTCCCGGCTGCTGGACGTCCAGACCTGTCCTCCACAGGCCATCCTCACACTCCACCCAAGCTTCTTTCCAGTAGTTTGGATCACATTTTATGGATACTTTAATCTTGCCAATCTCCTTCCCAGGAAAGTTCTTGTCAAAGACAGGATACTCAGCTGGGCGTGGGTGGTTCACACCTATAATCCTAACTATTCAAGAGGCTGAGAACTGAGGATCACTGTTCAGGAAAGTTTGTAAGTCTTTTATCTCTCAATGAGCCACCAAGAAGTGGGGAGTGGATCTGTGACTCAAGTAGTAGAACACTAAGTAGCCTTGAGCAAAAGAAATAAATAAGTAAATATAAGGGACAGACCAAGCCCTGAATTCTTGCCATAGTACCAGCACAAAGAAAGAAAAAGAAAGGGGGGGGAAGGAAAGGAAAGAGAGAGAAAGAAGAAGGAAAGAAGGAAAGAAGGAAAGAAAGAAAGAAAGAAAGAAAGAAAGAAAGAAAGAAAGAAAGAAAGAAAGAAGGAAGGAAGGAAGGAAGGAAGGAAGGAAGGAAGAAAGAAAGAAAGAAAGAAAGAAAGAAAGAAAGAAAGAAAGAAAGAAAGAAAGAAAGAAAGAAAGAAAGAAAGGAAGGAAGGAAGGAAGGAAGGAAGGAAGAAAGAAGAGAAAAGAAAAGAAAGCGATTCCCAGAACAGGACCTAATTCTCTAGATGGATCAGATCCCAGTGATGAACAATCTGAGCTTTGAGGTGCTCTGGACCACGGCAGACTGTGGAAGCAACAAGGATGAGGGACTCTAGGTATAAGTGTGGCCCATGTCCAGGACATTTCCCTAAGTTAGAGCATGAGCCATCTGTGGCAGCTCCCAGTCACAGAGGACTGGCTGGTACATATTTAGGTCTGAAGTCCAGTGGGAAGCTCTAGCCAGGAGTCACTAGCAAATTTATGATGTTGAAAGCTACAATAGCAGACAGGAACATTGATGGTAAGAGTGGAAAGAGTGGAAATAAAAGATGATCCCTGGGGCTCACCGATGTTCAGAGCTCAGGGCTGTGAGGACAGGAGTGCTGGGAACGGGACATTAGTGATACCTTGAAGGAACTCAGGATCTAGAATCCTTTAGTCTCTGTGATAGCAGAAGCTATACTTTTGTTGTTCATACAAGTGTCCCCAGTGCCTATAATGGTGATCTGGCACATTCTACAAGTATTTATGGAATGAATGGGTCTAAGGCAGCAGAAGCAAATGGAGCGGCAATCCCTGATTCTTTCCAGCTCCTTCCTGAAGATATGCAAGGACTAGACTTGAACTTCTAAGTTTCCTCTTTGTGGCATCTGCTAAAGATCAGTGGCCAGAGCTCCTCCACCCCCTTTAACCTCTCTTTCCTCTCCATTCCAGACCAGCTGGCTGGGATTCCTAGGGGTCCAAGAGGAGGAGGTGAGAGTTCAGAGCAGTTAAGGCCCCATAGCCAGCAGGGAGCAAGGAGCAGCCCTGACAGGAGCAGCGACCTTGGCTACCCCCACGTCCACGACAGTGGGAAAGGGAATTTTGTGCTGGGAAGGACTATTAATAACTTGTCATGGTCACAGAATGCAAGACAAACTCATTGGGCAGCTCAATTTTCTGCCTCTTATGTCATTAGTGGTTCTGCGGGGAAAGCTGGTGGGGGGGGAGTTTTATATGGAACAATAAATTCCTCTATAAGCCACAAAAGCCCACAAATTTGCAGCTAATAAACCCACAAATGTAAAATGATTAAGAACTGGAGAGGAAGGAGTTCCTCCATACTCTATCTCAAGAGGCAGTGTGGTCTTAGGGCTGAAAATGGGCCAAAAGCACAGAAACTCCAACCTCCTGTTGCCTTTTAATGAGCTGAATGACCCTGGACAAGTCTCCTGCTCTCTGCCCTGGTTTCCTCAGCTGTCAGATAAGGAGCCACCATTCCTACCTTGTCTTCCTCAATAAGTAGCTGCAGGTAAGAGGTAAGATGTGAGAGGACGCAGCCTTAGAGGAAAATCATTCTCTTTCTGGGCAGGGTGGGAATGACTAGCACATGAACTAGTCAACATGATTATGAAGACGGGCTCAATACGATTCATCTGGAACTCTGCATCGTCATTATTTTTCCTCAACAGCCTCTCCTCCTACAGAGCCTGTTGTACCCCAAGATATATGCCCAGGTCCTAACCCTTGTTATCTGTGAAGATGACCTTACTCAGACAAAGCAGCTGTACAGAAGGAATTTAGTGAAGACTCCCTAGATGTTTATAAGAGGAACAGACCAAAGGCCACTGTGAAGACGGAAACACCAAGGCAGGAGACGTGGGTCTCCAAGCCAACGATCATCCTGATTGCCACCAGCCACTAGAAACCAGGGGATAGGCAGGGAATCGATTCTACCTCAGATCTCACAGAAGGAATCAACCCTGCCAACGCCTTGATTTTGAACTTCTGGCCTCTAGAACTGTGGGAGAATAAATTGCTGTTTTCTTAAGCCACCAAGTTTGTGGTAGTTTGTCATGGCAGCCACAGGAAACAAATACTGTAGCCATCCCAGATGGCCTGGGAATTCCTCTCCATCCTATAGTGATGAGTCACAGCATGGACCACAGTAAGATGACACCTCTGGGGAACACGCCACTTCTGCCACCTTCACACACAGTCCATGCAACGTTACAGGAGTAGGCAAGAAAGACAAAGTCAATATGAATCAAGCACCCATAGTACCCCAGGCCCCGTGCGAAGCTGCCTCATTCTACCTCACTTAATGTGATCTTTGAGACAGTCTCCTGAATTGTACATTATCAGCCTCATCATCTATTTGTAACACCTCATGCTTTTTTTTTTTTTCTTTTTGGTCGGTTGTGGGGCTTGACCTCAAGGCCTGGGCACTGTCCCTGAGCTTCTTTGTTTACATCTAGCACTCTACCACTCAGAGCCACAGCACCAATTTGGTTTTCTGGTGATTAGTTAGAGATAAGAGACTCAAGGACTTCCCTGCCTGGGCTGGCTTTGAACTGTGATCCTCAGATCTCGGCCTCCTGAGTAGCTAGGATTACAGGCGTGAGCCACTGGCACCTCCAGCTTTTAAGAGCTCCAGTGCATGTCATGCACTGGTGGCCGAGTCAGATTTTTGAGCCCAGTTTTTCAGATTCAAGGCCCAATCCTTAATCTTCCAGAAGATGCCCTGCGCTCTGGAAGAACCTCAGTGGAAATCTGCTTGAGCTCTGTTCTAGTCCCAAGGCTGACTGTCAGGCACACAGTGAGAGGTAGCCGGAGATTTCCAGGGTCGTGCATGCCACGGGAGAGTGAAAACTGTTGTTATTCATGGTTACAAGGACAAGCCATGGCTGCTGTTGAAGTAAAATGGCTCTGCAAAAACCAGACCACTGGCCATCTGTCACTAGAGGAGGTTGGACATGGAATGCATGAATTCGTATTTCTGACTTAAACAAGAAATGACGGCCAGGGTGTTTCTGTTCTCACTATGGCCCAGACTCTCCTCCAAAGTGAAACATTCAGCCAGCAAGGTCTCTAGTTGGGCCTGATTTGTTTAATGAGGTTATAACAAAGCCCAGAGATCATTGCCCAGGCCCAAGGTTGCCCCAGAGGCATCCTGCCTCCCCTTCCCCTGAGTTACTTAGACGCAGACATCAAAATCCCAGATGTAGGGAGTGAAGTGGGCAATGGTTTCTAGAGCCTTAAATTTTTGTTGTTGTTATGCTGAGTAACTGGGAATTTGAGGACCGCCCGCTGTCAGGGTAGGACAGCCACCGAGTCTCCACGCTTGCAATTCCAAGGTCTGACCTAGGAGGACCTGGTACCGGCTTTCAGGACCCTTGCCAGAACTCTTCTACACTGTGATTTCTTTCCTCAACCGAGATCTCTACAACCCATCTGCCCCTGACAGTGCTAATGCCAACCAGAGCAGCATACCATGAGATTCCAGTGGTTTCTCTTTACTTCCAAACTATGCAAACTTGGGCCACTAACCCCCGTCTGGAGATTTGGTCTGATCTGGAAAGAAAATGCTACTGCCCAGGCTGAAGGCTAGACCATCTCTGATTCAGTTTTCCAACAGCTGGTCATCCCCACGGTGGGAGTGGAAAGGAGTTGGGATTGCAGGACAGAGCATGTCCCGTCTGTGTTTGGCTGAGCCTCCCTGGCAAAATCTACAATAACGACGACTGTATGAGGAGGAAACATCCCAAAGGTCAGGTTTCCTGGGAGCACAGCAAGATTTCTTCTCCAGGACTGTGCGGAGCCTGCACGTTGATCTGCAGGACAGGAGAGAGTAGTACCCTGCTTCAGACTCTACGGAAAGCACTGGGATTTGCCTGACTTCTTCAGAATGGAAGGGCATGATGGACCACTTTCTCATCTCCCCCTTTCCTTTGAAGATAGCCGATTGCACAGGTAAAGCAGGTAAGGTTTCCAGAAGTGAAGTCACATGCACCAGCAGGTAAGGTTTCTAGAAGCGAAGTCACATGCTCCAGCTGATACAGAGGCTAGGATTGGAACCGGGCCTCCTGGCTTCCAGAGTAGAGGGCCCCAGAGAAGCTGGGCCAGGCAGGTGCATTTCGGGGACACTTCTGTTATTGTGCTGATGTGGAGTGGGGGGTGGGGGGTTGTATGCAGAGTAAGGATGGTGGGAGGAGTGGGCCACGTGCTGTGTGCACCACATGTGCCTACTTTGGGGATCCTGTGTGGCCATGCGTGTGCATGCCCGCACCTGGCCCCTCCTTCCAGGTGGTAAGGCTGGGGGCTGCTCTCCCTCCAAAGAGGAGTCTGCAGATGAGCCAAACCCTAGCCCGAGCCAAACCACAGCCTGGGCTGTGGGGGTTTGATCTTCCCTGTGCTGCCAGAGATGAGAGAGGTCTAAGTGGCAGAGATTTACGGGGCCCGAGGGAGAAATACCCTTCCAGTGAGAAGCTCACATGAAAGCTCCCGAGTAATAACTGAGGCCGCCGAGCGTGCCAATTATGCAGCAATTAAAAGGCTCGACTATCATTTCTTTTTTCCTTTCATTCTCCTAGCCACTCCCCCCTCCCACCCTCAGCCCCCTTTGCAATCTGGCTTCCCCCACAGGCTCCCCAACAAATACTCTGGGGAACAGAGGATAAAGAACACACTTTCCCCCTTTTTCATGGGAGATCAAAAGTTGGCTTACCACTGGAGGGTGGAGAGGACCATGTTGCTGAGATGGCAGTCCTTAGGGCAGGGATTGAGAAGGAGAAAGGAGCATAGAGCAGGCTCCTCACCTTACCCCATTGTCCTGTTTCATCCCCACAATCAGCCATGTAAGGTCAGTATCATCAGGGGCAATGTGTAGCATGAGGCGTCTAGGAAGTCCCACAACCTGCTGACATTGGACTGTAGGTTGTCTGGGAGAACTTTCCCTTGTCTCTTGGTCTTGGCTTATCCATCTACAAAGTGGGTGCAGCCCTGGGCTTTGTGTAATGGGGCCAAACACTCCTGTAGCTAGATGAAAGGGCCAGTGGGCCCTGAGCGGCAGGACTGCTCTGAAATGCAGCCAGCAACCAGCTGAGCCAAATGCCCTGCACAGCAATCCAGTGGCTAATTGAGAAAGAATTAGGCAGCATGCCCCGAAAGTGAAGAAACAGCTGCTTGGCTTTTTTGAGGTGCCAGCCCACACCTAATATATGTGCCCCCTCCTCACCTGATTTCCCAGCAAAACAAACAGCCCCCACATTCCAGGGCCATAGGGGCAGGACCCCTCCTGCCCTGCTGTTGAATGACAACTTCAAGCACTGTCTCAAGAGCTCTGAGTTTATGGAGGTGGTGAGTGGGCTTTGGGGAGGCAAAGAATGGGCTATGGAGCCCGGGATTCTCCCAGGAAATGATCCACCTCTCACATTTAAGAGCCTTCAAAAATCCCATCACAATTCACACGTGACCAGATGAGAGATGATAGTGATAGCAAGGTACTATCCCAGTGTTGTCTCATTATGCTGTCCGAATTGGCACTGTCTAGTGACAGTAATGTGACTTAATGTGGTAGTGACTTAATGTGTCCATCTCTGTAGTGATTTAATGAGCTATACTGTCCAGCTCCAACTGTCCACCTGCCTGTGACAGCCAGGGAGGAGGAGCACATAGCTCAAATCATACATAGTGGCAGGAAGAGGCTCCAATGTTTCTCACATCAGACCAGGACACACCTAGCCTGTCGCCCTGTACCTCATTCCCCAGCACTCAGTGGCTGAAGGGTGGTCAGGACACTGGGAGAGCTGGGCATGGCTTTGCCATTTCTCCCACAACGGGCTGAGCCCAAGTATAGCCATGCTCCTGGGACTCACACCACAGGAAAGAGGATTAAAAAGCTAAGGGACAGTGCTCAGGCCTGGAGTTCAAGCCCCAGGACTGTTATACACACATACTTGCATGCACATGTGCACGCATGCATGTGCGTGTGTGCACGCGCGCACACACACACACACACAAAGTCTTGATGCTTAGGTCTGTGCTTCCTTTTCCCTTTCCCCACACACTAAAATGCTGACGGTAGAGGCCTCTTGGGATAGACTTTGCCAAATGGTTATTCCTAACAAGCAGCTTCCCGGTTATAGCCCATGTCCCAGCATAGTCCCCTCCGCTGCTTACACTGCTTGGAAATCCTTCACCTCAGAAGCTGTGCTCTAGGATGTTTGTTGTTTGTGTGTAGAAAATAGGGAGCCCGTTAGGACAAGAAAGGAGGAACCGTGATCAACTCTGGATGCTGTGAGCCTTTTCCTACCTTTCAGTGGTTCATACTTGGTGACCTGGGAGTCCTCCTCTCCCCAGTGCCCCCTCCCGGCCCGTACCATGGGAGCTGCAGGACCTCAGCTGGCATGGCTGGCCACACTTACAGGGCCTGGCCGTGTTTGCTCAGTTGGGGCCCACTCAGCCTACTTTAGAGGGCTGGCAGGGCTCCAGAGGAAGTGATGGGAGGGCCCGAGTGCGTTCTGACCTTAACTGAATTCCAGGATGATGATGTGTGAATAATATGACTTGTTAAGAGTCAACAGCTTGGGTGCTTTTTATAGTCAGTCTGGATGGAGCTCTGAATGGGCCATCTCCCCATTAATCACTTAGCTTGTTAGATCAGTTGGCAAACAGTCCCCGGCTTTTCTCCGTGTTATTCCTCCCCACCCCCCCCCTGCCACCCCCTTGTCAGCAGCACCCTTAAACAGACATCAAAACTGCTATCCAGCCAGTCCCGGGCCTGGCCCTGAGCCTTGCAGGTCCCAGGCTTCACGTCCTAACTCTTAACAAGCTTCTCCTTGCACTGCTCGTTTCTCTCCAGTTTTGGTGGTCTCTGTTGGCAGGGATTTTAGGTTCCTCCTTCCTGGCTCATTGTGAACTCCCACGGGATACCTTCTGCCCACTTGGAATTCATTCTGAGTGGCAGAGAAAGTGGCAGGAGGACGCATGGGTGATAAGACTAGAGCCAGACCATGGCACCTCAGCCCTGCCGCTCCTTTCTGCGCCCACACCCTTCACTCCAGGACTGCAGGTCCCATGGCCAGGCAGGACAGGGCTCCAGCAGGCCTCCGTCACTCACAGCGTCTCCAGACTGTGCAGCCCCTCGAAGCTGTGGGTCCCCACACGCTGGATGCGGTTGTTGTGCAGATGCCTGTGTGGGAAGGAGAGACACGTCAGAGTGAGTGTCACGGCGCTGTGGTGGGCCAGAGAAGCACACGGTCACAGGGGGAGCAAAGTAGAGGCAGACGCATGGACAGAGTGACCTCAGTGGTCAAACCCTTTGTCTCCAGGGACAAACAGATTGGCCAACACTGAGTTCGGAAGCCACAACCTCCGAGGCCTTTCTGACCGCAGCTACATACATCATTCTGGGTTTCCTATTGAAGGAAGGAGGGCAAGGAGAGCCCCAGGCCAAGACTAAAGCAAGCCTCTGCTAAACACTTGGGGAGTGGGGGAGGCCTGATGTCAGAGGGGTTCACATCTGAGGCGTCGTCTATGGCTCTCTTCCTAGGACCCAGCCAGCCTGACTCAGTGGCCAGACGTTCCTAGAGGAGCCAAGAACAAACCGCTGCAGACAACATATAATTAAGGCTAAGCCTTCTGTTACAACTGGAGAGAGCTGTGGACACACGGAGAGAGCACAGGGAGAATGGTGAGTCTGGAGGAACCGGAGGAGGCTGGCGAGGGGTGGTAATCCTGAGTAGATTGGTGAGCCCCATGAGCACAGGCCATTCCGGGCAGGGCGAAGCGTATGCTCAGAGGTGGAGAGGTGAGGATGAGCAGGGCATGTCTGTGCAGGTGTGGGCCTTGGCCAAAAGCAGGTGTGGATTGGGGAAAAGAGGAGCTCGGTTTGGGAGAGATTTACAAGATAATAACTAACCGAAAGTAAATGACAGAATTTTCTTCTGCCAATTGCTATTGGACAAAAAATAATAGAAACAAGGCTCAGCCTACTCTGAACATTGTAAGGAGCAACAAAGTCAGGGAAAAGGAACATCCTAATGTAAGAACGCTGCAAAATTCAGCGGCCAAGAAAATATTTTGGAGGTCTTTATCATCCCCCTTTGCCTAGAAAATGAACTGACAAGAAGACAAAATCTGAGAATTAAGTCCTCCAAACACATATTTGAACTCAGGGCCTCATGCCCTCTCTACCCAACACTTGTGCCAGGTGCTAGGCTTTGGGCCATGATCTTCCTGACTCTGTCTTCTTCTCAGCTGGGATGATAGCTGTGTGCCACACCCAGCCCCACACCCTTAAATCATAATAGAAGATTTCCCCCCTCCCTATTTCTGGCTTCTAAAAGGAGCACATAAATGGAAAAGTAAAATAAAGGTTTCTTTGGACTGGGGGCATGGCTTAAGCAGTAGAATACTTCCCTAGCAAGTGTCAGGTCCTTAGTTCACTGCCCCCCCCAACATGGTGTAACAAATAAAATTGAGATAATATCCTGACTCCAAAATGTTGTGCTGAAAATTAAATAGGACCTTTAAAGCCTGGGGGAATGGCTCAAGTGTTGAGTGCTTGCCTTGGTTCAATCTCCAGCATGAAAGAAAGAGGGGGGGAGGGAAGAGGGGGAAAGAAGGAGAGGAAGAAGAGAGGGGGAGGGAAGGAGGAAGGGAGAAAAGGAGAAAAGGAAGGAAGGAGAAGAGACATTGACAGAGCGGGAGGGGGAGCATGCACCAGAGCGGGGTGCGGTGGCTCATGCCTGTAATCCTAGCTACTCAGGAGGCTGAGATCTGAGGATCACGGTTCAAAGCCAGCCAGGGAAGGAAAGTCCATGAGACTCTTATCTCCAATTAACCACCAGAAAACCAGAAGTGGCACTGTGGCTCAAGTGGTAGAGCACTGGCCTTGAGCTGAAAAGCTCAGGGACAGCTCCCAGGCCCTGAATTCAAGCCCCATGACCTACCATAAAAAGGAAGAAGGAAGGAAGGAAGGAAGGAAGGAAAGAAGGGAGGGAGGGAGGGAGGGAGGGAGGGAGGGAGGGAGGGAAGGAAAGAAGGCAGGCAGGCAGGCAGGCAGGCAGGTAGCAAGCTGAACACAATGGAGGCAGAGGAATCAGAGTCCAACTAGTCTAATGAAGACTGGCTACCACTTCAGAGCATACCCATTCCCTTCATCACTTTACCAGGGCATAGGACCAGGGATGGAGCCTAATTCACCCATGGTACTCAACCCACAGGCTGCAATCTAGAGGGGAGAACCATCAGGGTCCAAAGAGGAGACAGATAGATGATCAATGGGCAGAGGTCTCCAAGCATAGGAAAGAAGTCATGGGACAATTGTGAAAACATACAACAGGAAGGCAGGAGAGGAAGAGAGGATGCAAAAGCTAGGCAAAGCTCCAAGCCTAGAAGAAAATAGCTCCTAAGTGAGGGACAGAAGGAAATGGATCACAATTGCCTCCTGCTACAAAACAACCCAAGTAATATTTCAAAGACATTTTGTAAACAAGGGAAAACAATGACATTGTAAGCTAGTGTTGGGGGCTCATGCCTGTAATACTAGCTACTCAGGAAGCTGAGATCTGAAAATTACGCTTCAAAGCTAGCCCAGGCAGGAAAGTCTCTGAGACACTTATTTCCAATTAACCACCCAAAAGCCAGGAGTAGAGCTGTGCCTCCAGTGTTAGAGTACTACCCTTTAGCAAGAAAGCTCAGAGACAGGGTCAAGGCCCTGAGTTCAAGCTCTAGGTCTAGCACACATATATGCGTGCACGTGTGCGTGTGCGTGTGCGCACACAAATACACACACACACAATATTCTCTAGGAAGAAAAAAGAACAGAATCTGCTGCTTGAAAGCATACATTGTTCCAGGAAAATTAGATGCAGAACATGCTCCACTGTGACATATTTGAGTTATGCTATTAAAGTTCAAGAATTTAAAAACATCTTCAGGCAGGAAAAGAAAATCACTTACAAGGGGTAAAAATCAGGCTGGCCTCCAACAAGTTGTTCAGATATTCAGGCCACAGACTGGACTCATCCAACATGGATGGGGAAGTCTGGAGGTTGGGAGTCTGGAAGTTTAAAACTCTTGTCTATTTTGACCTCCTTACTTCTATCAGATTCCAGTGGGGAGACTGACCCTGTACCCAGGAAGCTTCTAGTCAAGTAGGAAATCACAGTCCCTGCCTTCTAGGACTAAGTTCTTGTTCCTTACCAAGGCATTTCATGTATGTATGTATATATGTATGCATGTATGTAAGTGAGCCTAGACAGTGTTTCTGAGCTTTTCACTCAAGGCTGGTGCTCTACTTTCAGCTTCTTGGTGGTTAATTGGAGTTAAGAGTCTCACTGGACTTCCTGCTCATGCTGGCTTTGAAGCTCAATCCTCAGATCTCAGACTCCTGAATAGCTAGGATTACTGGTATAAGTTTCCAGCACTTGGCAGCATTTTACTTCTTTCCCATTTCCTTCACACATCTATCTTAACCATCACCAACCCCTATCATGCCTCCTGCTTCCTGCTGAACTCCTGTCTCTCCATTTCCTACTCTTCATCCTCCCTGCCAGCTCTGCTCCAGACTGTCTCAGGTTTCCAGACATCCAGCTCCAGGCCTCTGACTCCCTCTTCCAAAACATTCATTTAATCCCTGGAGTCCTGGACACCTCTAGTAGCCTAGCCTGGAGTTGGTGCTTGGCTTGGAGCCTGATGAAGATACACATTAGACACAGGATATCACTGCTGTCCAATGAAATGCTGCCAAGTGGTCCTGTCAATACCCTGGGCATGGTGGAAAGGGGTTTCATGCCTGATCAGAGCAGCCCAATAAACAGCACAGCGATTGAGCTGGGCACCAGTGGCTCACACCTGTGATCCTAGTTACTTAGGAGGTTGAGATCTGAGGATCGTGGTTCAAAGCTAGCCCCAGCAAGAAAGTCCCTGAGACTCATCTCCATTTAACCAGGAAAAAAAAAGCCAGAAGCAGAGGTATAGCTTAAGGGTAAAGTGCCAGCCCTGAGTGAAAAAGTCAAGTGAGGGTATGAGAAGCCAAGCAAAAGCGCGAGACTCTGAGTTTTCCAGCCTAAATACACACACACACACACACACACACACACACACACACACACACACACACACATACACACACACACACACACACACACACACACACACACACACACAAGCACACATACGAGCACAGCACAAGGTTTGAAAGGGATTGAAAAGATACCCTACCTTCTCTACCACCTTTGTCTGCTCACACCTTCAAACCGAAATTCTTTCTTGCTTCCTGTCAGCCCAGTCTTCCCAATCTGTCTCCTAGGTCTCCCTACAGCTCACCAGCTATCCCTGGATAATGTTCCTCAGACTCCTTTCCTCTTCATGGTAATTTCCTTCTGGAACCTTCCTTCTTCTGTTTCATGTGTGAGGGACAAAAGGGTGATGTTTCTAGCCTTATGTAAAGGGATTCATTGTCCCAGATTTGTTCCTGTGCTGGTAGTTTCCTCCCACCCCTGCTTAGTCCCTGTTCTTCTTCATACCCGATGGGTCGCCCAGGCCTCACATCTGTAACAGGCCTTACTTGTAGGCTAACTCCCCCTTCTAATGAAACCTTTAAGGCATCCATGACTCCTTTTTATTCTTGATCTTCCACCATATGAAACCTCTAAAACAGATGAATTCTTCTTTTAAAACATCCCTCTCGCAATCCTGTCTTCCATTTTGCTGCTTCACTACGCTGATACGTAGAGCCTCCAAACTGATCTTCCTGTCTCCCCATCCCCATCTATCCATCCTTCCCCCATCCATTTACCTTCCTACAATTCTCCCTTTTCACTCTCACTTGAAAACCTCCACATCCATGGGCTGGGAAGTTGGCTCAGTGGTAGAGCTCTTGCCTTGCAAGCCTCAGG
>NW_027204546.1:0-25399 GCF_024711535.1 Dipodomys merriami
TATACTGAGGCCTGATCAGAGTTCTAAGCTGACCATGAGGGAGAGACAAAGAACCAGCATCTAAGACTTTGCTCAAAATCAATATTCAGATTCAAGTTTCCTGACACAGACCTGCCCCTTCCCCTTACACTCAACTACTGAGGAAGAGCTTTGGAGAAGGTTCACTTCTCCATCATAATTCTCCACAGAGCATTTGTGAGATGCCATATGTGCGTGCAAAATCTTCATATATGTATGCATGCATGCATGCATGCACTATGAAGACATATATGCACAGGGACATATATGCATTATGCTGTCCATGCTTGTGTACTTGTATATACACACAAGACATGTGTACAGGCATGCATGAATGCCTATGCCCAGGCATACACCAGTGTAAGTATGCATGCATGTATGAGTGTAGACATATTTGTATAATAGTGCATTGTGCATGTGTCTATACTTGCAAATATCTACACGTATGCATCCAAGGACATGCACAGCCATGTGCATGTGCGTGGTCATGTGTGTGTGCACAAGGATGTACTAAATGTAGGCATTTACATCCTTGTGTGTAATATGCAAGAATGTGCATGCATGCACACATGCATACATGTGCATGCATGTACGTATTTACAGAAGCTAGGGGTGATTCCTCAACAAGAAGACTTCTAGCCACAATATGAAGATGCGGACTTAATTTACCAAGGCCACAGTAATTAAGTGGACCTAAACAGCTGCAATGGATTCTTTCACCATTCTGAAGGCCAGATGTCTTAATGAAGGTGATAGCAAGTCCCCTTTGATCCCTGTGTAGAAGAAATGAGTTTCATATCTATCTCTTGGCTTCTATGACTTGCTGGACATTTTTACTCTTCCGTGTCTTATAAAGCACACCTTTGTTCCTGTCTTCATGATCATGTGGTTCTGTGTCCAAGCACCCCTCTGTTATCAGTACACCAGCCATGTTGGACTAAGAGCACCTTAACAGCTTCATCATAAATGATTACATTTTTCCAAGGTACTACGAACAAATAAGATCACATCCAAAGATACTTGGGTTTAGACTCTAATATACTCGTATTTTGATGGAACACCATTTACTTTACACTTGATGCTTTAAAAAAAAGACAACATAACACAAAAACTGAAGCATAGTCTAGTATGCTTTCTTGGTCTTTCACCTGTGAGAGTCGGGAACTCAGTGCCCTGCATTTGTTAGGCAAATGAACCGTTTCCTGAGCCAAGAATACATTTCTCTTTCACCTTCCAAATGGACTTTACATCCATGAAGAACACGTGCATGTTCTCATTGGCCCAACAAATGCCAACTTGAGGTTTAGAGTGAGATAACTGGCTGAGTTCTCTCTGAGAAGCTAAACAGTCTGGGTGGGCTCAAGGGCTTGACGCCTGCCCAGATTTCCTGCTTCATTTTCTCTTCTTTGTAGTATTTTCTTCTGCTTCAGTTAAGCAAAAGAACCATAAAATCAAAGCCCTGGACAAACTATGAGAGGTGTGAGTTCTAGAGTCAAACCTATCTCTACTTAACTGCAGGCTTCAGGTGTTGGTATGTCCTTATTAAACACTGCCTATTATTAACTGAGAAGTGGTAAACATAAGTGAACGGCCCAGTTCTCTCAAAGTCTAGCTCTGTGCCATTTGTAAGAGGCACAGCTAAAACTAAAATGATGCAGAATGTAAGTGAAAGAATGGAAGGTGTATCAGAAGAATTTCAATTAAAAAGGAGTATCCACTCTGGGTGTGGTGCCACCACATTGGTATTTCCATTAGGGTTTTGAATAGCTTTTCTCCACAATAAAAAGCAGAATGAAATTATGTTTCTTGAAGGACGAAGGGTGGAAGTGGAGAGCATCATGTTAAATGAAATAAAGCAGACTCAAAAAGAGATTTCATGCTTTCTCCCATATGCAGACCTAAAAATTGACAGGAAAAAATAAGGTAGAACTGTTGTATGGGGAAGGAGCCATTGGACAGGGGAGGAGGCAGAAGAAGAGAAAAATTATAAATTACTTCCACTGAGATAGAGGCAAAAATCATAACTAAAATAGTAGCAATTCAATTTCAGCTGTGTACTAAGATATCTCATGTTAGGTTTATCTTGGAAATGAAAAATGTGGTGGATTGATAAAGTCTATTTAGACACCCCCACGTCCCCACACATAGTATCAATAAATCAGAGAAGAAACATTATTACTCGGATTGATGGTGGCAAAACAATGGAGGAAATTCCACACATCTTTATAATAAAAATTCCTCATAATCTAATAAGAACTAAGAAAACAAGAGTATTTACTATTGAAATAAACCATAAGTTAGTCTCAATAAACTTGTATTTAATAATGTGAAATATATTATCTAACAAACCAAACTTAAACTATAAATTAATAAAAGAAAACACACAGAAAAATATCCAAAGACTGGAAAGTAAAATATATCTGTAGGTAACTATGAATCAAAGAGAAGATGACAATGGAAACTAGGGAATATCATCACCTCAATGCAAATTGAATCATACCAAAATGTGTGTGATACAGCAAAAGCAGCTAGTAGAAGGGAATATTTAGCAGTGTTTTTAGCATGAGAGTATCTTCAATCAGTGAACTAATACTCCAGAATAGAAACTTGAAGAAAAAAAGTGACTCTGATGAAGAATAAAATAAGATGTGAAAATCAAGTTCAATAATGTAGAAAACAGAAACAACAGAAAAAAGTTGATGGAGCCAAAATCTGTTGTTATGAGGCTCAATAAACTAAGTAACCACTTGACAGAATGTAATGGGTGGGGGAGAAAAAGGAGAAGGAAGGGAACGGGAAAAATAAGAAAGAAGAAAGAAGAAGAAGAAAAGAAGGAGGAGGAGGAGGAGGAGGAGGAGGAGGAGGAGGAGGAGGAGGAGGAGGAGGAGGAGGAGGAAGAGAAGGGAGGAGAGGGAAGGAGGGAGGAGGGGAGAGAAGGGGAGGAGCAGGAAGAAGGAGGAGGAGGAAGGAGAAGGGGGGAGGAGGAAGAAGAAGGAGGAGGAAGGGGGAGGAGGAAGGGGGAGGAAGAGGAGGAGGGAGAGGAAGAGGAGGAGACCGAAATTACTCATAGTAGAATGATAAGGTAATATCTTCAACAATGCTAAAAATAACAAGAGGAAAATAATGAAGAATTAGGAACAGGTGTAAAGCCCATACAGTTTGGGAGACAGAAAGTTTTAAACTAACCAAGTAAACCAACTAAAATTACACACATTCATTGCACAATTGAGATTTGCACTTAACCTCCTTACTTCTTGCCTATTAACTCTTAGTCCAAATCTTTCACTGATAGATATAAGCAAATATTTAAATTTAACATCTGCCAACTCTAGTGGAACTTTTTCACATAGAGGAAGACTACTTCCCAATTCTTATGATACCTTAAAAAAAGCACTTGACAGCAATAAGCCTCCTGAATAAAGATGGGAAAATCCATTAAAAAATAAATTTGCCAATTAAATCCAGCCAAACACACAAGGCTAGGTGTTGGATTTGTCTGTCTTTCAAAACCTCATGAGTTGGAAAATTAAGCCCCAAAGTGGACCATGAAGAGCCTGGAAACTTAATCTGACTATAGTGTTTCTATTTGGTAGTGATTAGACCTAGAAAGTCATTTGAGTGAAGCTGTAAATTGAATCCTAGAGGCTTTAGTAATGAGCAGGAGAGAGTGACCACACACACACAGATGTTTGTGATGCTCAGTGGTGCCTTCAGACCCTGCTAACAGGAAGACATCATAGGGGAGGCCCTTATCTCTTGCATTTCCTGGATTTTATGTCAAAATAAAGTTCTTTTCTTTATAAGGAATGCTGTCTTAGCTATTTCATTATGACATCAAAAATGTACTTAAATGCACACAAAAAGTCATAATGTATCTTAGCCAAAAGGAGTTAGTCCAGTAACATAGGTTTGAGTTCATATTCTGAAACTAAAAAACAGGCTTAAAAGGAAAAAAAAACATAATAATTTCAATACACTCAAATACTTGCTAAGTTGGATGCTTACTTTGCAAACTAAAGCCTCTGTGAAAACTGGCAATGGGGGAAGTTTTTCTCACCCTACAAAAGGGGTTTTAGAAGAGTTTATTCATTCTCAATGTCTAAAGACCAGAGACTGTAAGAAGGCCTAAATGTCCATGTTTGCCATTAATGTCACTGAAGGTGGTAGTGTGTGCAAACAGGTAAAAAAAACAGTCACACCCAAATTGAAAGGAAAAGTAAGGCTGTCTTTATTTGCACATATGTGTGTGTGTGTTATGTTTTTTGCACTGAAAAATGCTATGAAAAATATTTTAAATCCTACAATTAACTAAGAAGCGAATTTAACAAGGATCAAAGCCATTATGTGAAATAAAATCTATTTTTTTCACCCTAAGGATGGAGAGCTAAAAGTAGAAACTCAGGCAAACAATATTATTTGTCAGAGCATCAAGAATAGACAACATAAGCTAGCCAGGAGTTGTTGCCTTGTGGCTTTAGTTACAGCTATTCAGGAGGCTGAGATCTGAGAAGACAGTTAGAAGGCATCCTAGGGAAGACAAATCTAAGGAGACACTTATCTTGAAACAACCAGCAGAAAGCCAAGCTAAGGTATGGCTTCAGTAGCAGAGCTCCATCCTTCAGTAGAAAAGCTGTTCGAGAGCTCAAGATCCAGAATTCAAGACCTAATACCACCACAAAAAGTAAAAAAAAAAAGATAAAGAAAATACATAGAGATAAATTTAAGTGATCCATACACATGAAAACCTACAGAACATGGCTGAACTGATGAAACAAAGGGAGGGAAAATCTGTTATGGATCAATCAGAAGAGTGCCATTCAATCTAATGTTCTTAAATTGGACTGCTGATTGAAAAGAAAACAAAAAATCCCTCTTGAAATTGTAGCAGAATTTTTTTTTTTACTGGCATGCTGATGCTAAAATTTCCACAAAAACACACCAAGTACTTTAAAAACAACTTTGGCAGAACTATTCTACCTGAGTTAAAATTTATGACGAAGAGCAGTCATCTGGACATTGAGATACTGGTATGAAGACAGACACAATAGATCAAAAGAAAAGAATAGGAAATGGAAAAACAGATCTTCACCTATACAGTCAGTTGAATCTCGACAAAGCAGCCAACACTATTGGAAAGGAAAACAGCTGCCCGTTCAACAAGACGTCCTTGAACAATTGGATGTCCAGATGAAAGACAATAGGGCTCAACCCTGCCTCACAGGATGCAAACAATGAGTTTGGAGTGAGTCACTCACAGAAAGGTAAGAGCAGCGAAACTGTAAACCTTCTACCTACAGGCACAGGAAAAAATACTGACAACCTTGAGGCAGGCAAAAATTTCTAACCACGTACCACCCTCCCCCCCAAAAAAATAAACAGAGAAAGAAAAAAGTCATCAATGGAACTTCATAAAATGAAGGACTTTTGCTTCCTAATACATCAGGGAAATGAATTGGGGGAATTATTTGCAAAAGAGCTGAAAAGCAGCGTGTATTTAGGACATAGAATGCTCACAACTTAATGAGAAGAAGAAAAATAAACTGGTTTTGAAAAGTGTAGCTAGAAGGTACAGCAGTGTTAACTGAACACCTTTAAAATCATTTGTCTTTAGAAAAAGGAAGTTGGAACTCTGATGTTGTACCAGGGCATGCATGCTTTCCTTTAAAACTAGTTAAGATAGCAAGATGGAAGATGCAGGAAGATAGCAACTCTCTCATGGTTGCGAGGAACAGAGGATAGTGCATGAAATGCTTTCCAGTGAGTTACATAGATACTATTACACTGCCACCAGTCCTGCTCAAGTTTCCCAAAGCAAGTGAAACCATGCCACACGGAGACCCCAAGGAAGTTTAGTGTTTCCTGTGTAGTTTATTGATCATATCAGCTCATTGAAAAAGTGCCGGTATGGAAAGAATTCTTTGATTCTGTTACACGGGAATTCGTTCGTGAGCTACAGAGAAGCCACATTTTGAGAGGGTGAATTGGGAGCCTTTATTAGAAAATCAGCAACTGCAGATAGACTCCTGTACCAAAGACCTGCAGCCCAGAAAGAAATTAGCACAAAGTTTCTAATGGCGAAAAACATGTGTTTGGATGGGGACCCAAGCCCCACGAAAGTGTGATATATAAGCAAAGCAAACCATAAAGGTCAACAATCAAGACCAAGCATTCTCTGGGGCAAAACTTCATGACACATCTGGCAATTCAAAGGATGTTTATTTTATCTATGTTTTTCAGAACTGAGGGAAAAAGCCTCCCGCACCCAACAAGATGCCAGGACAGCAGGAAGGACAAGATGTGACCTATCCTTATTCCCTGGTGCGCTCTCTAGAAGCTAAAGATGAATTTCCCTTGTAAAACATACAACATACTTATCCTGAAGAAGTTGAGCCCAAGATAATGCTATGCAGAATTTATATGAAAACATCTGGACATAATGACAGGTGCTTGTAATTCTAGCTTCCAGGGAGGCAGAATTTGGGAGGATCATGATTAGAGGCCAGTTATGAGACTAAAGCACAAGAACCTACTTGAAAAACAACTTAAAGGAAGAAGAACTGAAGGCATGACTATGATGGCACATCATAATCTCACAAATGTAACACCCTAAGACCAAATCCTAGGAGGGAAAAAACAAAACTAAATACACACATCACCAAACAAAAACTGGTTTGCGTTATGGGCCCGTTTTCATAATTTATGTCCTATATTCCTCCTCCAATTCCATGTAGAAGGACTCCCACTGCTCATTTGGGCCTTCATTCTTTATGATGATTCTTCTTTGGTGTAAAATTTATATGCTTTTCTCCTTTAATCCATTTTATGTCTACTTAACTTTAGAGCAATCTAGGGCCCCCAAAAGGATGGAGGGAGGTGTGGTGGTAGTTTTATCTCTCCCATGATTTGTACACAAATCACACCGAGTGGCATCACTCATAATTGGAAAGATACTGGAAAAAAGTCAAATATCGGTCAACCAGTGATTGGGTGAAATACATTTTGCTATATCCAAACAATGGAATACTACTCAGCAATGTAACAAAGCGTGGTACTGATATAAGCAATGACACTGACGGCTTTCAAAGCCATTAGGATCAATAACGATCTCCAAGGACTCTATCCTATGTGATTTTCTTATATGAAAACTTTCAAAGAATGGTATGGACAGGAGGAAGGTCTGCGATTGTCCAGGGCTGAGGATGGGGGAGGGCATTAACAACAGATGAGCATCGGGGAGCTTTCCGCGTGTTTGGTGGTGCTGGAATACACCATGCTATATCTGTAGCTGTGTAACTTTTACTCGTCAAATAATACACTTCAAACTAGTGGGTTTTATTTCATGTAAATTCTATTTCATAAAATATGTTTTTTATCATCAGTACAGTGGACAGACCAGTGGAGGCCTGGGAGACCTCGCCAGGGCCCGTACATCAGGATGGAGATACATACTTTTCCCTATACTGTAATAACCAACAGAACAGGCGGCAGGAGGCAAAGATTTAGAAGGGAGCATCACAGACACTACACCTCACAGGATAGGAAGTCCACAGACAGTCCAAGAAGAGGCAGAGTCAAACACATGACCACCATTGGAACCCTGCTGCAGGGACAGAGGAGAAAAGCAATGGCGATACTGAGCACCAATGTTATCTTTTGAGAGCGAACACTACTCAATTCCCAGGCAGGAGGCAGACATGCAGCGATCCCATCTTCCATCTTCCTGACTGCTCTGGGTTAGGGAGGGGGTGATCTGCTCCTGCACTGGCCTGTTCCACCTGAACTCTGCCCCAGCTCCAATCCTTAGCAGGCTGTGGGCTTCTGTATCAGTTTTCCCCTCCAGAGTCCAAGTCCCACAATGGCAAATGTGTCCTGTAGCTCCATGCTGTGACATTGGGAAGAGACTTGATGGAAAGCCAGGGTGCAGATGGAGGCAGCCATGTCAGCTGGTGTGACAAAGTGATGTGGGGTGTTGGGGCAGGGTGGGGGTGCTCCATGGAGCTGGCTCTGGCTGTGCTGGCCATAGGCACCACCCAAGGAAACACGTTAGACCCCAACTGCATTTTCAGTTTTCAGCTGCTTGGCTTCTGACCTTCCCTCCAGGGCCCCCGCCTGAGCCTACTTCTTCTACTACTTTTGTCTGTGTCTCCTGTCAGTTCTCCAGCATCCTTCTAATGGAAGCCTTTTCTACTTAACTTAAGGAAAGTCCATTTCTCCTGGCAATTACAGAGGTGCCACTCACATGGATGAATGGGCTTGGTGTGTGCATGCTGGAGGGAATCAAAATCACATGGAAGAATGAGATCCAATGCAGCGCCCTTCATGTACATTTGAAACACATAGAAAAGAAACCACTTTTATTATTTATAAATGGAAAAATATACAGAGCAAGTGTTAAAAATATAGATGTGAAGAACTTGGAAACACTAATGACTTCCTGGTAAAAGGAAGGGGACCAGGGAGCAAATCAGGGGAACTAACATCCCCTTTGACATTTAAAGAATCACAAGTGCATATACCAGTGTGCTGGTTCATTTGTCATATTTGGGCGTGTGTATGAGCAGATGTAACTCATTATGCTTACTTCTATGAATATTTCAAATATTCTGTAATTATTGAAAGAGCACAGATACATTCTCACTACAGGATAGAAATGGTTCACAATTACTTCATTCTTATTAAATTGTGTTAAATTATTATTTTGCCTGTCTTCTGGTCTTCCCCCCTGCACTGGATCTAAGTTGAGCCATTGCATCAGGCCTGTGGGTTTTCCAGGACTGAGTCTCGAACCCATGGACTCAGCTAGAAGTCTTCTTCCACACTGTGGTTGGTACCCCAACTTCCTTCATTGACAAAGTCACTGAGGTTTTGTAGAAAGGAAACCTGGTGCTTAGTGTCCCCAATCATGGGATTAGAGACATCATATAATTTGCTCTTTAACAAGCCAGTACTTGGGATACATAGAGCTCAGTCCTGGTTTGATGGTTGTTTAAAACAGTCTGCAATGAATTTTTAACTGTTTAAATAGTTGTTACATTCTTGAAATAAAAAGTCATTTTTTTCTGTCCTATATTTAAAGATTCTTTAGCAAAAACTACTGGTCAAAGAAGGTTATCTATCTATCTATCTATCTATCTATCTATCTATCTATCTATCTGTCTGTCTGTCTGTCTGTCTGTCTGTCTGTCTGTCTGTCTGTCTGTCTGTCTGTCTGTCTGTCTGTCATCTACCTACCTAGCTACCTAAGGTTTTCTTAACACTCATTGACCTATGAGCAGACAATTCTTTCTTGTGACCTAGCAGAATGTCAGTGCTTTGACATACAATTAAGAGATTCTCTGAGAAGGGAGAGGAAGTGGTGGGACTCTGGAGAGAGTCCAGTCCTGTGGAGTGACCATCCTTACATTTGCAGGAAACTTCTCTCCAAATACCTTTCCTTTTTTGAAATTAAAAAAAAAACAACAACCTTATAAGTGGTATGAAGCTACAAGACTGCACCCAATACACTGCTAAAAGACTTCAACCCAGAGGGAGAAGGGACTGTCATTCTACTTCTCTGCCTCAGGAAAAAAGAATCCCTGGAACTCAGGTCCTCTGACGACTCCTTTTGAGTACTTCCTCTTGTAATGATGTTGATTTAGCTTAAATTGCGGCTCTGTGACCTCTAGATTATTACGATAATTGGTAGCTTAATTGAACAAACATTTAAGGAACACTTTGTATATTTTATTAGGTATTTCAAAACCAGTGGAAAAATCTGTTTCTGTGCTTATAGTTTAATGGAAGAGACAAATGAATGGTCAGATTAGTTCAATTGAGTTTTGAAAGGCTTTGTGTGAGCTGAGAACACATGGTGTTATGGGAAAGCCTGGGGCTGGGAGGTCAGAGAAGTTCTCATTCAGCAGGAGATGTATGAGGTAAAGGATGACACATTGGACAGGAGGAGAGGAGAATGGAGGGCATTCAAAGCAGATCAACTGGGTGTGAAGTGCTACCAAGAATGCTGACATTGATAACCACTATAGCTCAAGGGAGAAAAGCAGAGTGGGAGGCAGGAGGACTTCTGGGTTGATTGTGGCTGAGATTCTGAATAAATGTGGCTGTGGGATCCTTTCCTCAAGCAGAGTTTGGGGGAGTGGTAAGAGTCAGAGGAGAAAACGATAAGAGATGGCATCAAGAAATTCTGATAGGAGCAAAGAACACTTAAAGAGAGAAATAGGTCAGGTAAAGAAATATGAAATCATGATATTATCCAGAGAGAAATTTGTTGATCAATCAATTCAGTATAGATTCCCTAGTGAAATTTGAAAATGATCCCTTAAATGCAAAGTAAAGGATGAAGGTAGAATCTTACCGGGACAGCTTTGAAGAGGATAAGTAGGAGCGGGTGATATTAGATACAGAAGGCCCTTGCTGTCCATGAGGATAGGGCTCCAGGGAGAGCACCACTAAGAAAAAACAATCAGTACAGAGGGTGCAGAGAGCTCAGTCCTCTAAAATCACTCAGATTTGTCTAGTATACCCAGAGTAGGTCTGAACACCCAAAACTTGAAAATGTGTAGAGGAGGTCACATTAGTGCCACAAAAATCATGGCTGTTCACATCAGTGCTACTCACCAAAACCTAGATCTGATTTCATGGTCTTTATCTTGAGACCGTGGATGCCTGATGGAGGTTCCCCATAATTATGCTCAAGTTCTGCTCAAGACATGCCACCCTCCAACGAATCTAAAGCTTTCACTTTACCACTCAAATTAAGCACCTTCATGCACATTTTCATCTTAGGGAGATTATCATAATGTTGACCTTGCTGGTTGGGCATCATTTGCTCTCTGGGAGGCATACATGGGACAGGGAACCCCTGGGCACCACAATGGCTATCAGATCACATGACTGAGGATAAAACAGAACCAATGGAGAGCTCCTCCCATTCAACTGAGCTGCATAATGCATGCACAGGAATCCAGAAACTTTGTGTTGGAAATTTCTTTCGGTTTCTAAGTCAATGTTTATATTTTACAATGTTTGGTCAAAACTGCATGTCATAATTCCACCAATGAAGCAGGCTTACTATAATAGCATTTGCCATAAAACCACATTATAGGAGTGTGGAGCACTCAGACCACTGGCAGTGAGAAGGAACCTATGCAAACCTGGGTGAGCATGAGGGCAACATGTGAGGCTGCAGAGAGAGAATGGATGCAGGACTCTGTTAAAAGAAATAACAAAAAAGGACGTCCACAAGTAAGCAGGGAAAAGTGAACCCCTACCTCATGAAATGTACAAAGTGAACTCTAGATGGATAAGGTAACACACTAACATGTTTGTTGCAAATAGATGGCAATGCGGTTTTTATCTCAAGAACTGGGTTGATATTTAATCTAGATACAACAATATACAGCAGAAGTGTACGTCTATTAAAATGAATCAAAACGCAGCTTAGAGAAAGTAATAGATAAGTTTATAAATTGAGAGGATATCTTTGTAATAAATATCTAACAAAGCTTAATATAAACACCAAACATTAAAAAATGGATAAAACATGTATAAACCATGAGGTCAATGAACATATGAAAATAATGTGAAATTTTAGGTCCGGAGTGTTCCTTAAGACCTGGGTGTTGAGGGCTTGCTCCCAGGCTGCCCACCTCCTTTCATTGGGAGATGATGGAACAGTAAGATGCCTGGGCCTGACAGCAGGAAGTTAGGTCATGGCATGGGAAGTTAGGTCATAGTGGCAGGAAATGAGGTCATGGCAACAGGAAGTGAAGTGATGGTGGCAGGAAGTTAGGTGGTGGCAGGATGTTAGGTTGTGGCATGTACCTTGGAAGGGGATAAGAGAACCCTGTCCCTTCCTCTCTGCTTCCTGACCTCTGAGGTGAGCATCTTTGCTCCACAACACACTCCTGCCACAATATTCTGCCTAGTCACAGGCCCAGGATAACAGGTCAAGTAAGCATGGCCTAAAATTTCTAAAATGAAGTCTTTTCTTTTGTAAACTGATTAACCCTTGTATTTTGTCACAGTGCTGGAGAGAAAGCCAACATAATGATGATCAACATACCTGGTAATTGGGAAATTTTAACTAGAACCCCAATGCCATGTTCTTCTATGTACTTTCAATGGGCAGTATTTTCAAATTCTTTTTTGTTTTATTGAAAATTATATATATATATATATATATATATATATATATATATATGTATGTGTGTGTATTATCTTCAAGTAGTAATACAGAGGAGTTGCCATTCAAAAAAGAACTTATAAATCCAATGCATCTTGGTGAATATTAGCTCTTTCATCATTCTCCCCCATCCTTCCCAATCCTACCTCTTCCCCCAATTTTCTTAATTTTGTAGGATATGAATTGAATTTTATGATTGCATTCTTCCCCCATTCATCTCTTCATTTATCTGCCTCCCTCCCCCTTACCTATTCTCTTTGAGTACACCTTTTCTGGGGTTTGTTTTGTTGGACTTTCTAAGGATTACACTGTTTGCGTTCATTCCTGAATCTTACCATATTTCAGTGAATATATCTGTGCAGACTTGCATACCACCCAAAGCATTTGTTACATCTTTATAAATGAATTCTGGCTTCATATATGAGTGAAAACATGCATTCTGGGCCTGAATGACTTCACTTAACATGCTTGTTTTTTGGTACTTTCATGTTTTGCAAATGATGTAAGTATCAGAATTTGAATTGGTGGATAAAATGAAAGCAACTGGATCGTCTCTATAACACTGGTGAGAGAGGAAATTGGTGCAAATATCTTGAAAACCATTCGTTCATTAACTCCTAATGCCACAACTCTGACAAACCAATACCCTTTAACTTTCTCTTTGAAGGAAAGGAGAATTTCTTGTAGATATTCAATGGCAGAAATATACAGGTGCATCATAGCTATACCAATAAGAATTACAAAAATCTAGGAACATAGTGAGGAAGTGGATGATAAATGAAGGTATTTTCACAAACAAGAGGACTAGCTATCCATCAAAGTCAATTAACTCTGTCACTCTTATGTATAGAAAAGTTCCTGAATACATGTAGTAACATGAAGTTCTTCTTATAGCATTTGAAATCGGTAAAATTAAATGTGCTTCTTAGGGACTCATGCACATATTACAATTCCATTTAAAAGGGAGTTAAAAAGATCTAAGGATGGAGTAGGAGTGGTGGTCAGGTGATTTGTGAGAGTATTTGGTTAGCTGTAGTAATCTCCAGGGTTTGGAGTTCATGTGGTTGCTCACGATTAAAAATATCGATAGAGCTAACTACATGTATAGAAGCATGTCTTCAAGAAAAAGTTGCCTGCAGTCCAGTTCAGTATTCCTGAGGTGAGTAAAAAGAAGGTGGGCAAAAAGTGCAAGATATGTGGGGATGAGTGGGGATGGAGAAAAGGAAGGGAAGGACAGTGAGAATCAGAGGAGACCTCGGAGACAGGCATGTGGCAGGCCATGAAGGTTATGCTTCTCCTGTGATTTTTAAAGAAAACTTGATCCTGGTTGTTTTATCACTACATCATTATACTTGTTGAACAGGTAATACATTCAGGCAGTATACTGAGAGCTGTACTTTTTATCTCATTAGAATCTCTATGAAAACACTTTGTATGTAACCTCCCAGTGAGGTGCTTTCTAGAACATTCTTTCACCTCATGGTTAGAGATTTGCATTCATCATGTTATCTAAAATGTGTACACTCACAATCCTCTTCTTCTTCTTCTTCCTCCTCCTCAGCCTCCTTCCTTCCTTTCCTTCCTCCCTTCCTTCCTCCCTTCCTTTCTTTCTTCCTTCCTTCCTTCCTTCCTTCCTTCCTCCCTCCCTTCCTTCCTTCCTTCCTTCCTTTGTTCCTTCCTTCTTCCTTCTTTTATGTGCTAGTACAGGGGCTGGAACTCAGGACCTTGGCACTGTCTCAGCTTTTTTTTTCTCAAGGCTAGACCTCTACCAATTTAGTCACAGCCCCACTTCTGGGTTTTGGGTGGTTAATTGGAGATAAAAGTCTCATAGACTTCCTGTCTGAGCTGGCTTTGAACAATTATTCTTAGATCTCAGCTAAGATTACAGCTTTGAGCCACTGGCAACCATTCTCTCCATTCTCTATTGCCATAGTGTAAACTCTTTTTTGGCATTGTGACCTTTTCTCTCATCTCATTGCTCATTGATTTACTGTCTTTCTCCACATAAAGCTAAAGGTTCATGTAGACAGAGACTCGGTCAGTTAAAATCATAGGTTTACCTCCACCAGTACCAGTGTCCAGGACAATTTTGTCCTAAATTATGAATAAGTGAATGAATGCTGTCACATTGATGTTGATGTTGATGTTGATGTTTTCTTATCAGCTCTGTTTTGCAATGAAAAACCAAGGCAAAAAGTAATTTTGCCAAAATTTAAACTGCCACTAATACATAGAGCCAACATCCACATCCAGGCAGGCTGCCTTTGCTTGGGAACTTAGTGATGTGGCTAGATTTCTCCTTGAACTAGTTAAGAATTTTATCCTAAGAGTGGACCTATTATAATGAATACCAAAGAGCCATATATAATTAAGAATTACTTAATGCTTGCATGACTTGAATAAAATATTTTAGGTAATATTGCCTGCCCAACCATACACAGAGGGAGCAATGTATGAAAAATTACCTGAATTCCTTCAAACTTTTTTTTTGTCAGTTGTGGAGCCTGAAGTTGGGCCTGGGCATTGTCCCTTAGCTCTTCAGCTCAAGGCTAGTGTTCTACCATTTGATCCATAGCACCACTTGTGGCTTTTTTCTGCTTATGTGGTGCTGAGGAATAGAACCCAGGGAGGGCCTCATGCATGCAAAGCAAGCGCTCTACCACTGAGCCACCTTCCCAGCCCAGATATGATTTATTTGTAAAACAGTGAGACTATAATAATGGATGGGCTGAGGATGGCAGGACACGGGGGAAGAAGTTAGGAACTGGGGTGCAGGTCCCAGTGCCAAGAGCAGCAAAAGTGGGTAACTATGACCCTGATAGTGTCTGATAAAAATGAAGGTAAGCCTATTTATTCTATTTCTAGAAGGTGCTTTGCACTAATTTTTGAAAAATGGTTATCATGAAAATGGATGTGGATGAGTACTGTAGTTCTGAGGGTAGAGCTGTCATCAATCCTGTATATGCATTTATTTTATATCTATTTGTTACATATTAATGCATTGTATATGCATACACATGCATATGCATATATTGTGTGTGTATATATATATATATATATATGAGAGAGTGTGTGCTTATATGTACATTGTATCTTTGACATAATCTCATATGAATACTTAAGATATCTTACTCTGTTGGTCAGCTTTCTATCACCTAACCAAAACACGATAAATCAACTACCAAGCAAGAAAAGTTTATTTTGGTTTGTAGTTTTGGAGATTTCAGTTCAGTGACCCCTTGGTCCTTCACTTTGGGCCTGTGGTGGCAGGGTGGGGGCTCATGGCAGTGCTCTCTGATGTCTGGAAATGGGAAGACAGAAGAGAGGAGACTGGCAGGACACCTCCTCTTAAAGGATGCCCCCACCCCCGCCCAGGGACCTAAAACTTCCCATGGGCTCCCTCTCTCACAGGCCTCCTAATAACACCAAACTGGGGGCCCAGACACCCAGTGGACTGTTTTCTCTCTTTGTTTCATTCCTAATATGTTTTCCTTTGTGAGCAAGTATTTCTTTAAAGGGTCAGGTCTAATGGCTTCATAATTTTCCATGATAAAATGTCTCAGTATATACTTCCCCATTTCTGCAAAATAGGCAATTTAGAAGCTTCCTCTGTGTGCATGCATGCACACAAATAGCATTGCAAGAAGCAGTCATACATACACACACACACACACACACACACACACACACACACACACACACACACAAACTACACATCTCTTTCTTACATCTCTGATGACTTCCTGTTACTTAAAGGTACTTCAAGTGACTACAAGGAGACTTACAAGAATGAAGTCAGAGCTATTTAAAAACTTGGATCATTGGTGTAAATGCTGTTTCTCCTTTTCACCTTATGGGAGAAAGTGTTGAATGCTCTGTAACTTTTTGTCATTAGCTACATACTTTCTAATGCATCAACAGATTGTTAACTAGCAGGACAAGAGTCTTTGAGCATGTTAATGGAGGGGTCTGTCAGTGGTCCATAAACATAGTCTACATGTGCCGACTCCTTGATATAAGGAGAAGTGTATATTCCAAAGAGATAACATATGCTCCCCTCTGGGAATGCAAGAGATGGGAAGTGGTAGTGGGCATATATGTTAATGCCCATTTGATGGCCATCGGAAAAGTTCTTTATGAATCTTTATAGACTTCCCAGATTTAGGGACGACTGATTTTTATGTGGTACAGACAGGAAGTGAGCGGCCACTGCTGCTTCCTGAGGGACATCTGATGGTTCTACACAGGAAGTCTCTCCCACAGACTAAAGGTGCAATGTGTCCCAGGCTGGACCCACAGAGAAAGTGACTCTTAATCTGAGGGCATGTCCGATGGCCTCTTTATCACCACAGCAAGCAGAATGTGTTGATGACAGTGAGAAGATCACAAGAGCAGCCCAGGCACGTTACAGGGAAGTTGGCAGATTCACAGACCTGAAAGTCACAGTGGATTGTGAAAGGAGAAAGCGGTGCCTGGGCCCAGGTCACCATGCAGTGAGAGGAGTGGTGGGTGAGGCCATGGGGGGAGTCAGAGCCCAGTGAAGACAGCACAGGGCCTGAGGGTCACAGGATGGCTTTCTGCTGTGAAGGTCAGACGGTGTCAGGGCTCAAAGTCTCAGAAACTCAGCTCAAGCATCCTGGGGCCAATTGCATAGGGAACTACAGAGAGCTCAGTTTTGAGGTCTTACCTTTGCTTACTTGCTTTCCCTTCCCCTCCCTCCCTTTCCCTTTCTCTTTCCCTTTTCCTTTCCTTTCCCTTTCCCTTTCCCTCCCTCTCTCCCTTTTTTCTTCCTCCCTCCCTCCCTCCTTCCCTCCCTTCTTCCTTCCTTCCTTCCTTCCTTCCTTCCTTGATGGTACTAGAGTTTGAACTCAAGACTTTGTAATTGCTAGCCTGCTGAGACTGCTGAGCCAGCCATGCACCCAGCCTTGTTTCTTGCTGGTCTTTTTGGGATAAAGTCTCATTTCCAGCCCCAGTGTATCCCCAAGCTATGATCTGCCTATGGTTAGCTTTTTTGTTGTCTCTGCAATAACAGTACACATGGCCATACCCAGCTGTAAGTAGAGAGGAGGAGTCTTGCAGAACTTCATTGTCTTCAGTCCCAGCTGGTCTGAAACCACAATCTCCCTGTTCTTAGCCACCTAAAGTAGCTAAGCTTATGGACATGAGCCACCAGTGCCTGGCTAGGTCTACCCATTTCTTACTGAGTCCATTAAACCGATTCCAAACTGCTTTTGATCCACAGTCCCCCATCAACAGTGACAAAATCTGAAAAGTTCTGCAAGCCACAGTTTCAGGAAATTCCGTGGTCAACTCTTCTGGCAGCAGAACTCCACCTGAGCTGCAAAGGTCCTGCTTTGTGTGAATATTTGTATCGTGTGCAGCAAACACATGCCTGTGCTTAGTTACGGGTTGCTGCTGCAGAGCCTGCTGGGGCCATGAGGTCAGAGGTAGGACACGGAGTGCCTCTGTATATGTACTTTTGTATATAGGTACACAAAGACACATATGTATGTACGCACACAGAAGTGTGTAAATATACATATGTATACATATGCAGACACATATGTGTTATACATTCACCTTCCCCAAAGGTGTCAGCAAGGGATTATAGATTTGTATATCAATGTACATATCGTGTGATATGCCCTTACAGGCTTAAATTCTAGCAGGCTTAAAAATAGTAAATATCAGCAAAGTACTTTAAATATTTTATCTGTCATTCTACCTCGACAGTGTCTCTCTTTTTTCCTCCTCAAAATATGCATTTTGAAGATGTGTCTATTATTTTCATCAGATTTTAAAATATATGAAATGTACCAACTGGAGTACTCAGAGACTCTCCATATATACATATATATATATGGATGTGTATGTAAATACCTTTATGTATACACACAAATATACATATATTTTAATATTCAATACTTATGCATGTCTATCTGTATACATTAATATATTTTCATACCCCTGTACATATGGTTTTAGATGTACTCTTTACATCTTTTTCAATGTTTTGAATTCTGTAATTATTTGTACTTTTATTGGCTTCTGATATCATGCATGCTTTTATATGCTGGTTGGTCATTCATGTACTTTCCTTCATGAATTATCTTTTCAGATGTTTTGCCAACACTGTTTGCTTGTTATTGAGTAATAAAAATACTTTACACAATTTCCATGCAAGTTGCTTGTCAGATGCATGATTTGCAAATATCTTCTTCTGGTTTACACCATGGCTTTTTATTTTCTCAAATGAAATGTTTCACATTCTGGTTAAGCCCTCCCTATGAACTTTTTTTTTCTTTTATGGAATATGCCCTTGTATGACGGAATCTATTATCCTGGAGATTTTCCTCTAGTGTCTCTTCCAGACACTTAATAGTCCCAGCTTACATATTTGAGTGTATGATCCATGTGAAGTGAAGTTTTTTCTCTAGAATGAAGTAAATGTCAATGTTCATCTCATATTTCACAATGAAAATCTTACTTTTCACCCTTGGAAGGCTACTGCTTTCTCATGCAGACCGTAGTAACATCTTTGGTTAACAAATAAGTAACAATACAGGATGGTGTTTGGACTCTTCATTCTACTTAATTTATCAATATACCTGTCTTAAACCAACAATGCACTTATCTATTAGCGCTTTTCTATCGTACCTGCCAAAGTCAGAAAGTTGAAGTGCATTATCCAAGCTCTGCTTTTAAAATCCCTTTGGCTAGTTTAAATCATCTTGTTTTTTCATGTAGATTTAAGAGCTATTAAGCTTGTTTCCTTGTTCTGTAAGTTTTCTTCTTAGGTGTGATTTCATATCTAGAAAATTCTTCACTCTGGTTATAACATAAAGATATTTTCTTATATGTTCTCATAAAGCTTTTTGAGCTTTTATTTTTATTTCAAGTACATATTGCTTAGAATTTGAATTTACTATGATACAGATTTCTGACACTGTATTTTTCTCTATATGTATATATATATATACACATGTGTGTATGTATATATATGAATTTTTATTTACAATAGCTTTCCCTCTGAACTTGGTTAAAAGTTGTGTCATTTCCATCTCAGATTTTTATGTGATCATAGACCTTTCATGATCTGTTTTCTATCCTGCCTTCTAACTATATTGGTTTTGATTACCAGAAGTTTGTTAAACATCTTAGTATCTGATAAGAAAAGCACCAATCTTAACTTTGCTCCAAAATTGTCTCAAACTTAATGGCCTCTCTTTTTATTCTCTTTTATGTAACAGCAAGACTAACTCCTGGATTAACCAAGAAGGCAGATTATACCTGGACTCAGCATCTATAATAACAACTATTTTGGGGGAAATTGACATCTTTGTCAATTTCTTGTAAGCTAAAGTTTTGATTATGTTTTATTTAGGTCTTACTTGAAGTAATTCAATGGCATTTTTGTAATCCATCTTTTGATGGATGATCACTGTATCTAATAGGACTGTGGCTACAGTAAACAGATGTTTTTCCATTCGATTTTTTGGTTATTGGTTACTATTGGTAAATACAGCCACACCTTTCTTGAATATTGGTCATTGCTTCATTCTCTTCCTAATTTCACTAAGCTAGCTGCATATTTTAATTACATTTATTTGAAGTTTTCTTATTTAAAATAAATTCAGCAAAGCTATGTATTTTTCTCCAGATAGTAATGTTTAAGGCGTTTAAAGGTTGTACATTAATTTCCATTTAATTCTACATATTCTTCAATTTTAAATACTTTTAAATTGTGGTTTCTTTATGAGTGTATTTTATTTGCAAGTATATTGGAAAAAGGGAATTAAGTATGCTTTTATTACTGCCTATCAAAAGTTAATGCACTGTGGTTCAGAAAACCTGGGCTATGTTCTATTATTTCTGTGTTACCTACTCCATGATTTGGAAAAGCGTGCATATTCTCTCATCTCACGTGTAAGGTTGTTTATTGCTGTGTATGAGTACTTCATACATGCACAGATGTACATACACTACATATACACACATGCACAAGCACTCTTGTTTGAGCAGACTGTATTTTGGTCTAATCATCATATTGTCCTTTTTTCATTTTGCAGTTTTGGTTATTATTTTTCTTTTCTTTTCTTTTTTTTTTTTTTGGGTCGGTCGTGGGGCTTGAACTCTGGGCCTGGGCACTGTCCCTCAGCTCTTCAGCTGAAGGCGAGCACTCTACCACTTGAGCTACAGCGCCACTTCTGGTTTTCTGGTGATTTATTGAAGATAGGAGTCTCACGGTCTTTCCTGCCTGGGCTGGCTGGCTTTGAACCTCGATCCTCAGATCTCAGCCTCCTGAGTAGCTAGGATTACAGGCGTGAGCCACCAGCGCCTGTCATGGTTATTATTTTTCAGATACAGTCATATTAAACATTCTTCCCTAATTTGGACTGTCTATTTTCTCTTTGTGAGTCTGTGACTGGGATTCATTTGCATTAGGTTATTATAATAGAGGATGCTGTCTATAATGTTCCAGGTTCTGTCATTTTCCCTTTTTATGAATTTGGTGTGAATGGATCCCATTGACTCTCAGTTGCTATTACTTTCTTCTAGCTGTCTAGACCTTGAGCTTCCTGAAGTCACCTGGCTGGTCCTCCAGGGCAGTGGCTGGTGCCCAGGACACAACCTGATTCACAGGCCATCCTTTTGTCAGGGTAGAGGACCAGTGGATCTCTACCGGCAGGAAAGGAATCTCAGTCAAAACATCCAGTTGCACGTTTTCCCTGTGTGTTCTGGCCTCTCTTGCCTGTCATTGGTGGAACCCTTGCCTGCATCAGGGGTTGGCAAACTTCAGGGAAAGAGTCATCATAAATATTTCCAGCTCTCTGGGTTATTTGCTCTGTATCACAAATATTCAACTTGTCGATGGCACTGGGGAAAGGAGGTCACAATGGAACCAGCACGGCTGCATCCGGATAAACTCTCCCGCAGAGTTCAGGCTGGCTGCAAGTGCCAATGCCCCTGTTGCATTCCCATCCACTTGGAAAACAGCTGTAGGGTATTCCAAGCTGTGAATTTTTCACGATTTGTTCAACCAGTTCTCTATTATCGTGCATTTAGACTGCTTTCCTTTTTCATTATTTTAAATAACACTGTGACAAGCATTTCCAGGACGAATGTGCTTGCATGTTTGATTTTCTCATTAATTGTGGTTTACTTGGCGTGTGGTACATGGTCAATAAATATTTATTGAATGAGTTCATTCACAAATTTCTATAGTGATGAAAACACTTCTCTGGGTTGTATGGATCTGGATTGAAATGCAGGTCAAGTCTGTCTGGAGCAGACACGTGGATTTCCAGCTATGTGATCTTGATCATGTCACTTGCACTCTCTGGTCTTCGGTTTGCACAGTTTAAAAACAGGATGCAATGGCTTCCTAGAGACTGGATGTGACCTGGGCCTAGTGTGCAGAGAGAGGGAGCGGGAGGAATTAGAGGCTCTCGCTGTATAACACAGTCACATTCCCATTAGTATTCACAGTATTCACAGTTCCTCTTGCCCCTGGCATGAATGCTTTGAGGCCATGGCCTAGGGGCCAATGGAAATTTACATCGATTTGCATGCATTTGCATAGGAGCAATACCTGCCTATCATTACGATTAAGTTACTTAAATCTCAGCTTTACGACATGCACATTAAAAAAAAAAGCAGGTCCTGCATTCTCCACTTACCTCCCCTGGGACCACCCGCAGACCTAGGGGCAGAGATTGGGCTGCTCTGGACAAAAAGAAACCAGAGCTTATTCTTAGAATTATGTTTCCCCCAAAGAAAGCAAACATGCACACACATTCACAATGAGAGTGAAAGGTTGACATGCCCCGCCACTCTGGAGGAAGAGCTCTGGGTCATCTTGGCAGTTTTGATAACCAGAGCTAGCTTGTTTTCAATTCATTTCACACACAAATGAGCTTAGAAAATCCATTATTTTATTTTTCCAAGAATAAACCTCAAGATTCATGAATGATTACAGAAACAAAGATATGTTATAATGCAGCTGGACATCAAATAAGCTATTGAAAAAAATTATTGTAGGTCAATCACTAGGATCAATTATCTGTAGAAAAACAGAGATGAATATGCCAAATCAACAGGTAGCTAGTCAGTTCTCTTTTTGTAGACAACATGAAAATGAGCGATTGTCAGCATCTTTAGTACGAGTGACCTTGGCCGTCCTTAGTAACAATAAACAAAATGTATGCCTGTTTTTTTTTACAGCATTCACAGTCCAAAGAGAGAGAAATAATATGTCTGAGTATGATATGCAAATAAAAATATTTAACACAAAAGTTTAAAATAAGAAAAAAAAGTTGAAGACAGTCTAGTGCTAAAAAAATTATGTCTATACTGTGGTGTTAATTGTGACCTAACTTTCTAAGGAAAATATAAGTATCTTGCAATAATCAAAGCAGTATATTGAGTACTTCCAGTGTTCTATTTAATTATTGAAGCAATTTTATGAGATTCTATTATTAGAAGATTGAGAAACAGAGATACTGTTTCAAAACTAGCACCTAAATTGTTCAATCAAAGAGAAGCTTTGATTGAACACTTACATGGTCCCAAATACTGTTTTAGTTGCATAAGCTTTCAATGAGAAAAAGGCTTTGTACTTGTATTGGTTAGCAAATACTGTGTAACAAATAAGCCAAAATTTAGTGATTTTAAATAATCCCCATTCTACCTGGGTCACATCTCTGTGAGCCGAAGCACAGGTCTCCCAACTGGACTTGGATAAGCAGGATTTAAACCTTTGCAATTTATCTCTCAAATTCAGGCTCCCGAGACCATGTTACCTCAAAACCTAGCAGCATTCCCCTGGGTCAAGAAACCCAATATTCTCTGAGCACATGGTCGAGACTAACAGAGTCTCCTGTGAAAGGGGGACTACATTGAAGCTGAGTTCTGCTCTTTGAGTAGACTTGCTCGGTGTTCCTAGAGGCAGGCGGAATTTCCAGTTGGAGGTTAAGTTTATTTCCCATCTCTTCTGCAAAAGCCCACATACAGTGGGGAATGACATAGTGACTTTCTGAATTATTACCAGCATTTTGTTTTCCTCTGCTTCAGGAAAGGAAGCCGTAGGTTATGTGTCTAGACAGGTTAGTGATGTCCTGAAACCTTCGTCCTTCGATACAGTAGCTTGCAAACTCTTCCTGCATTTGAAAGTAGGAATGAAGGCTCTTAATGGACACAGAAAGCCAGGCAATCACATCACCAGGGAAATTCTCAAGAGTATTACCAAGCCGGTGTGTCTCCAGTGCCTCATTCCCAATGCATGATGTAGAAATACGGGGCAATATGTGAGAGGAAAATTGAGAGGAGGTGAAACACTTGATGCTGATTTTTCCCCCTACTTAATGGTGCTGAGAGTAAGACAAATTTGATCAGAAAATGGGTCAGCCCATCAGCGATTGGGATACAGATGTTTCCCAGTTGGAGAGTGGAACATAAAAGAATACAAGATAATCGATTCAAACGTCCCAGTGCTGGAGTGATAGCAGGAGCAGAGCACCTGGACATAATTTTACATATTTTAAGGACTATTGTATTATTTCTACATTTGCAAGCAGCCCCAGGAAAAATGTGCATGAAAAATCAATGAGAAAATAATGCTTCAAGTAGGAAAGCTTATGATAATAGGGATGATTGTCCAGTATGGAGAGTTATCATTCAGAGAGCTATCTATCTGCCTGCCTGCCTGCCTGTCTGTCTGTCTGTCTGTCCTTCTGCCCATCTGTCTATCCATCATCTATCTATCTACACATCTATCAATCATCCATCAATGCATCTATCTCTCTGTGCATCTATCATCAATCCGCTTTTCTATGCATCTATTATCTATCCATCATCCTTTCATCTCTCTCTCTCTCTCTCTCTCTCTCTCTCTCTCTCTCTCTCTGTATCTATCTATCTATCTTTGGATAGATCTCTATCCATTTTTCTTTTTTTAATTGAAAAGGCAATGAGGAGGGGGGTTACAGTTACATAAGTAAGTTAATGAGTACATTTTTTAAAAAATCCTGTTACCCCCTCCATCATTATCTCCCATTTACCCTTCCTTATTCCCCTTCCCCCTAAATTGTAAAGTTCTTATCAAACATAGTGTCAAGTATTGATGTTGCATTGGTTCATCCTTTATCCTCTGTTTCTGTGATTCCCTTTCGCTTCCACCTATCGAATCTTACATAAAAACACATAGTACCAAAAACTAAGGGAAACAAGAAAAAAAGAAAAAGAAAAAAAGAAAAAAAAAACCTACACAGAGGACATAGTAATAACCTCTTATTTTCCTATATTGCAGTTCATGTTGATAATGCTTCATTATTTATGGTTCTATGCATAAAGCATTTGGGTTATTGGGATCCTCTGTTAAGAGTATTCTATGAGGGAAATCATGCAACCTACTTTTCTTTGGGTCTGGCTTACTTCACTTAATATAATTTTTCAAGTCTTTCAATTTTCTTAGGAATGGGGCAATGCCATTCTTTCCAATGGAAAGAATATGATATATATATATATATATATACATATGTGATATATATATATATATATATACATATGTGATATATATATATATATATATATATATATATATATATATATATATCACATTTTCTTGACCCATTCGTCTACTGAGGGGCATCTGGGTTAGTTCCATATCTTAGCTATGGTAAATAATGCTTCAATGAACATGGTTGTGGTGGTTGTTTTAGTGTGGCCTTGTTTGCAATCATTTGGGTAAATGCCCAGGAGTGGGGTTGCTGGATCATAGGGGAGCTCTTTGTTGAGTCTTTTGAGGAACTTCCATCCTGCTTTCCAGAGTGGTGATTGGACAAGTTTGCACTCTCACCAACAGTAAAGCAGTGCTCCTCTTTGGCCATCTCCCTGCCAGCATCTGTCATTATTAGTTTTCTTGATAATGGCTGTTCTAACTGGGGTAAGTGGAATCTCAATGTTGTTTTCATTTACATTTCCTTTATTGCCAGAGATGTTGAACATTTCTTCATGTATCTCTTGGCCATTCATATTTCCTCTTCATAGAAGTCTCTCTTAATATCTTTAGACCACTTTTTAATGGGGCAGTTGTTTCTTTGAGGGTTTGTTTTTGGGGAATTTAATTTCTTGAGCTGTGGGTATATTTTAGATATGAGGCCCTTGTCTGTTGTATGGCTAGTAAAGATCTTCTCCCAATGT
>NW_027204547.1:0-25352 GCF_024711535.1 Dipodomys merriami
ATTCCCAGTCATTAGGTCTTCTGCAGTGTGCCAGGACACCAGCATTGCCTTCACACAACAAGAGAGCAAGAAGACTCTCTATTTCCCACTTCTCAGGCAGCCAAGGGCACCAGAGCCAATTGGGCAGAGCCAGGTTCTAACTCAGATGCTTGGAGAAAGAAGAGAAACAACCCTGACTCTAGTTGGTCTGGGGATTTGAATTAATTATGTGGAGAATGAAGGAAGGAGAAAGGACGGGCAGAGGGAGAAGAAGGGCTTTCAAATCTGAAAAATGGAGAGTCAAAAACCCACTCCCTAAAACCAGAGATCAGGGATTTTCTACTCTGTTCCTCCCCTTTCACCGACTAAACTGGCTCTATTGGTAACCTAAGATAGCCTGAATCTCCCTTAACTTGTGAGAAGAATGTTAATTAGTCATTGTTTGAAGAGGCTGAGAAAAGCCTGACCCTGTTGTAACTCTAACGAGTGTTTTAGATTTCCTCCCATTGCTGGAATGGCCTGGAATATATGAAGTGGTTTTACTGCTCACTTATCTGTTGAATGTGTACATTCTGCCTCCGAATCCTGTAGGCCTGGTCTCTGCACCTAGCCTGGTTTTGAAACTGTTTTCTGTCCTTCAATTACAGTGCTACACTGGAGTTCTTTCTGCTAACAGGGCTAGGGTTTGGAGCCTAAGAACTTCATGTGAACCCAAGATGGGTCAATGATTCTTTCCTGCTTCTATAGCTCAAGAATTCTAAGAACATTTAGAGTGCAAGTTCTTCTCATCACCAAGGGAAACAAAGGAAGCTCTTGAACATCTGACCTTTCAGAAGTGGAAGTCAGAGTCTCATAGACTATCCTGCCCTGGCTGGCTTCACCTTGTAATCCTCAAACCTCAGTCTCCTGAGCTAGGGTGACAGGCCTGAACTACTGGTGCTCTGCTAGGCTCAGAGCTGTAATGACCTTGACAGTACAAATCAACTGCTATCACAATGGGCTTGGGGAGCATATTAAGCCTTTCAACATTGGACCTTTCAGAACCCTGTAGGACACAAGGTTACAATGCTAGCGTCTGAGAGGCTGGGCATATGGATGTGTTACACTTGAACTTTAAGCTCTGACTCCAGTTCTGGTATACATCAGTGTTCATTTTCCAAAGAATGATCTCATAATTAGCAAATAGGAAAAGTGCCTGGATTAACCCTCACTTTTTTCCCAATAGTGTGTCTTGAGCTCAAGTCTGGGCACTGTCACTTAGCCCCTCAGGTCAAGACGAACACTCTACCACTTGAGTAATAAGCACCACATGGGGTCTTTTGGTGGTTCACTGGAGATAAGAGTCTAACAGGCTTTCCTTGGCTAAGCTGTCTTTGAACTGTGGTCTTCAGCTCTCAGCCTCCTGAGAAGCTAGATTTCCATGTGTGAGACACTGGCATCTGGTCTATTGTTTTTGACAGTCCTGGGTCTTGATCTTAGAGCCTAGGTACTGTCTCTGAGCTCCTTTATCTCAAGGCTAGCCACTTGAGCCACTCCACAGTTTCTACCTATTTCTGAGTATGTGGCACTGAGGATTCAAACCCTGGCATTCATGCATTCTAAGCGAGCTCTTTACCACTAAGCCACATTTCTAGCTCCATCCTTTCAATCTTACCCCTCACTTGCCTATCCTCAGGAAAAGGTTTCTGACTATAAATCATCTAAAGAAATCCCAATAGGAAAAAGTACAAAGATTGGACAAAGCTCATACTTGGAAGAAACTCTAAACATGTGAAAACTGTGACAAATGCATCCATTTAATTATGTATTATGTTTCAATACTTAATAAAATATTAATGAAAAATGAGTCAATGTCCTAAATTGTTGCATAGAATTTTATTATAGTTGTGCAAAATGTAATAAATATTATGTGTATAATATGCTAAATACAATAATCAATCAATTAATGAATCAAAGAAAAAGAAAATACAAAATCAATAAAATCATAATATGAAATTAACATGCATAAGTGTATATCATATATTACACATGTATAGAAATATTTTTTCAATTGCAGGGCCTTCATTCAGGCCCTGGGAACTCTAGCCTGAATTTCTTCTCCTCAAAGACAGTGAGCTTCGCCTTCACCCATGGTGTAAGAGTTACATGGATGGTGACCTCAAATGCTAGCAATGGCAGAAATATTGTCCCAAGTTTTGAGAGTGACTTACTTTTTTTAATGGAAGCAATCATGTTTACTCAGTTCCATACTGAACATTAAAAAAAAGCAGTGTAGAATTTTGTACAGATATTCAGACATACTTTCCTTACCTCTAAAGTGCTTCTCTGAGAACTATATTGTTTCTCTTTTTTGTACTTTTTTATTGCAAAAATGTTTTACAGAGAGGTTACAGTTATAGGAGCAAGGTAATGAGTACGTTTCCAATTGAGCATTGTTGACTCCTCCTTTGTTTTTCCCCTACCATCCCTTGCCTCCCATCTCCACAACTACCTCACGCTGCCGAGGTCAGTGACTTAGTTTTTCATTTTTGTGTGGTTTGAACTCAAGCTGTGGCAACTCTTCCCTCACATTGCTACAAGTTTACCAAGACCCTGAGTTCAAATCCCAGGCTAGGAAAGAAAACTGGCAGAAATTCCAAACCAGGGAGCTTTATTTTTTTCAATTTACTTAAATAACGTTTTTTCTTTCTTTCTTTATTTTTTTTCAACCATAGGGCTTGAACTCAGTTCGTTTCAACTCTGCCTCAGCTTGAATCTCCCATAGCCGACCCTGAGATCCTAGGCTCAGAGTTCTTGCAGGTAGAAAAAAAAACCTGGAAAGCACAAAAAGTGGCAAGGGCTGGGGTTTTATGATTTTTTCTTTGGACGGTAACCATCCTGGGTCTGAATGACATGGCTGCAAGATGGACCTGCCCTGCCCTTGCTGATGACTGGTGGGTTATCAGTGAAGCCATAGGCCAACCTGTCAACATATGCCGTGGGTTCAAATCCCAGTCCTGGTACCAATGGAAGGAGATCACAAGAGACTCATTCCTATGCATAGGAATAGTGATTAAAAGAGTAACACCGGTCTTGTGTAAAATTGGATTCAATAATCCTAGAATGCTGATTGGTCTTAATGTTATTAAGCATGAAAAGGATAATATTCCTTCAATGGTGGGATAATAAATACCTAAGAATTGGTAGGAATGTATTAGTTGTCATTCAATCATAGATAGATGGCTCTGGCACTCTTTACCAATATATATTTATTTGTATACCACCATCTGCCTATCCATGTATTGCTGTTTTGGCCAAACCTGGGGGTTGATCTTAGTGCTGGGCAAACACCTGACAGCTTCATTGTCTAGAGGCTGCCATGCTGAAACTCACCCATTCATGAATTGGGTCTGCTCGACACCGAGCTCTCAGATCCTCACACTGCCAGACATGATGGAGAACATATCTGAAGTCTAGATTTTCTGTGATAGGATGTAAGCAATGTAATAAATGGTATAGGTATCATCAGAGTCAATAAAATAAATGGTAAATAAATGAATAAAACAAGAAATAAAATGAATAACCACACCAAACACAATATGGACTGAACATCTGTATGGAAGTATAAATCCCATCGTTAAAATGTATATAAGGAGTATCTTTTCCAGGCATGAGGCTTGAATTCAGCCCTCCTATGAAGAGGGAATAGCGGGAGATCCTGAGATATTCATTTCTGGACCTAGGCAGAGTCATGGAATGCAATCGATCTCATCCTTTAATGAGTAATTCGTGCATGATGCAAGTAGGAAATGATAGGCAAGACTCATGGGGTATAGATTATTTGTAAAGGAGAGTTGATGAAGCGTGACAATAATAATCACAGTCATGAAATGGAGGCATCAGGAAAGATCCAAGAATCAGTAGTCACACAGATTGGATTCCATCACAGGTCACCATCAATCCTACTCTATAGAAATATATACATATTTGCATACTACCTTCAGCTTATGGAAGGGTGACTATTGTGCTCACCACTCTCCCCCCACGGGGGCTCAAACTCAGGTACTGGGAAGGCCTAGCTCCTTCGTTGCTAACAGGCTGGTCTGCTCATGTGGTACCATTCACCAATGGTGCCTGCTAGACCTGAGTTCAGATCCCAGCCCTGCCAAAAGATTCATCTTGATGCCAGAAGCCAATCATTGAACCTGTTTAATTTCCTGTGCAAGTACTGGGTCACAGCTAGGATGGCGATTGCATGGGTCACCCTGTGGTCATGGGAATAAGTTGTTATACATGTTAGCCCAGTTATACCTGTCATCATATACTCAAGAAAATACACAATACATTCATGAATAGCATACAAAATAAAGACAGTAAGTACACTCAATGCATGATGCAGTCCACACACGGATGTGAATATACAACCCATGTTTCAATGATGCATTGAGGACTATTTTGGCCTCACTAGAGCTCGATCTCAGTTCCTGGGAACAACCCAGCTCCTTACTGGCTCACAGTCTGGTGTGATCATGTGGACCCACTGTGCAGTTGGGCCTCTTAAGCCCCGAGTTCGAGTCCCAGCACTGCCAAAAATTCACCCTGATGTGAGAAGACAGTTGTTGCACCTGTTTTCCTTTGCTGCACAAATTCTGGGTCTCTGCTAGATGGAGAAGGTATAGGCAACTCTATACTCATGGGAATAGGTTGTCATCCAGTTCACCACAATTATATCTGTCAACCTATACTTAAGAACATACACAATACATCAATGAACAAGACACAAAATAAAGAGAATGACTACACCAAATGCAAGATGCCGCCCACCCATGTTTGGAAATATAGATCATCTGTTTAATTATGAATTTATGACTATATTGGCCCCCACCAAGGATCAATCTCAGGTCCCGGGAATGGTCTAGCTCCTTAGAGGCTCACAGGCTGGTGTGCTTACCATGACCCATTCACCAATTGTGCCTGCTAGGCCTTGAGATCAAATTCCAGCATTGCCAAAAGATTCTTTCTGATGTGAAAAGTCTAGGTTTGCACATGTTTTCATGTTCTGTGCATGTTCTGGATGTCATTGAGGATGGAGAATGCTATATAGGCAACTCTATAGCCATGGGAATAGGTTGTCATCCATGTCAGCACAGTTATATCTGTCACCATACTCAATAAAATGCACAATTCATCAATGAATAAGACACACAAAAAAAGAATAACTACACTGAATGCAAGATGCATACCACACCTGTAGGTCAAGAGAGGTCCTATGTTTAAAAAGGGTGGGCTTGCTATTTTGTCCAGTGCTGGGCTTCAAATCAGGCCCTGGACCAGGTCTGACATTCTAGTCTTCAAGGATGGTGAGCTTCCCCTTCCCCCACAGTGCAACAGAGCTACCCACACCAGAGTTCAAATCCTAGCACTGACAAAAGTTTCATCCTGATGTCAGAAGCCAGTTGTTGCACATGTTTTCTTCTCCTGTGAAAGTCCTGAGTATCAACTAAGAAGGGGAATTCATAGACAACCCTATAACCATGGGAACCTTTTGTCATTCATGTCAGCACAGTTATACCTGTCATCATACTTAGTAAAATACACAGTACCTCCATGATGTAGATACAAAATAAGGAGAAGTTCACTAAACACAATATGCTGTTGACAGATGTATGTCAATATAGATTGTATGTTTAAATTATGAATTTATGTCTATAGTCTACCACCTCGGTGATCAATGTCAGATCCTGCGACTGGCTTGGCTCCTAAGTTGCTCACAGGTTGGTGTGTTAACCTTGACTTATTGGCCAATTGGTCCTACTAGGCCCAGAGTTCAGATCCCAGCACTACCAACAAGTGGATCGTGGAGTAAGAAGCCAAGTGTGAAACTTGTTTTCCTTTTTTCTGAATATCCTGTGTGATCCTGAGTATCCTGACATGGTGGAGAACATTTCTACAAATCTAGATGCTCTGTGATAGGATGTCATCAATGAAATAAACAGAATGGGTTTCATCACAGTACAATCAATGGTAAATAAATGAATAAAACAAAAAATACAAGGAACAACCACACCAAACATCTATGGACTGAACATCTACAGGTAAGTATAAATCCTATCTTTACAATGTATATAATTAGTATGTTTTCCAGAGCTTGGGCTTGAATTCAGGACTAGTGAACAGGCCTGACTTTCTCATCTTCAAGTACGGTGATCCTCCCCTTCATCCACATTGCTGCAGATTTACCCACATCCTGAGTTCAAATACAAAGACTAGAAGAGGAAACGTCATGAATTGCAAGCCAAAGAGCTTTTTTTTTAATTTTACTTTTCTCAATATGGTGCTTGAACTCAGCTTGTAGCAACTCTGCTCAGCTTCGATCACCCTAGGCTGGGGTGCAGCCACTAGACCTATAGCTGCTCCTGGGATCCTAGACCCCCAGGCCTTGCAGGGAAAGCAATGCACAGAAAAAAATGTGGGTCTGAATGACACTGTTGCAAAGGGTACTTCATCTTGCATTGGTGAAGGCTGCCAGACTATTGGGGAGGCCATAGGCCAATGTGGCAACATAGTCCCTGATATCGAGTACCCGTCCTGACTCCAACCAATGGCAGGAGATACTAAGAACATGGTCCCCCATCCATAGGAATAACAATGGAATGTTTTCAATGTCACGGTTGAATGAGTTGATCGTGAATGATGCTCCTATAAAATTAGACAGCATCATTTCAGGAGGCTGATAGACTTTATTTAATATTTATGAAGCATTAAAAGAATATTATTACTTACAGGAACACAATAATTTCAGGACACTCATTTCATTAAGGATGAAAACAATAATATTAATTACATGGATGAATAATTAAAACCCAGGAATTGGTAGGAATGTAATCTATACAACTGAATAATATATAGCTATCTTTTACACTCGATAAAGATATATATTTATTAATGTACTGCCATCTTCATATCAATGTTATTATTTTGTTCACCCCTGGGGCTTGATATCAGGTCCTGGGAACAGCCTGTCAGCTCAATTTGCCCCAGGATGGAGTGCTGACACTCACCCATTCGTGAATTGGGCCTTGTAGGCTTGTAGGCCATGAGTTCAGATGCCAGCACTGCCAAAAAAATGAATTGTGGAGTAAGAAGCTGATCGTGACACATGTTTTCCCTTTCTGTGAAAGTCCTGGGTGTCAGGTATGAAGTGGAATACATATGCAGACATATATCCTATGTAATTAATGTAATAAATGCTTTTTGTGTGTGTGGGGTCTGGTCGTGGGGCTTGAATTCTGGGCCTGGGCGCTGTCCTTCAGCTCTTCAGCTCAATGCTAGCAATCTACCACTTGAGCCAGAGCGCCACTTCTGCCTTTTTTCTTTTTGCTTATGAGGAATCGAACCCAGGGCCTCATGCATGCAAGGCAAAAGTTCTACCACTGAGCTACCCTCCCAGGCCCATGTAATCAATGTTTTATGTGACATAATAGTCAATAAAATAAATGTTCAATGCAATGCATGAATAAAACAAAAAATTAAATAACTGCACTGAATGAAATATAGTCAACATATGTTTATAATATAAATCATATATGTAAATTGTACATGAATAAGATGTTTTCCAGTGGTGGGGATCTATTTCAGGCCTCAGGAACAGACTTGAATTTCTTGACTTCAAGGAAACCAGCTTTCCCTTCCCACATAGTGCATCAGAGTTACCAAGACCATGAGTTCCAAAACCAGTCCTGGCAGAAAAATGGCACCTTTATAGTATATGAGACCCAATTCTTAGTTATTTCATTATGCCTCCATTTTATTAATGTGATTGTTTAAATGCTCAATAAAATATTAACTAACATCGATCAGTGTCCTATAATATAATTGTGTATAATTTTATACTGGAATCATTCAAGAACTGCTCATTCAATCATGACACACATCACATTCCGTTGTTAATCATATGGATAGGAGTAAGTTTTTTGGATCTCCTGCCATTTGGAGGTGGCAGGACCAGGATACGAACTGTGGGCTACAGCTCCCACCACTTAAACCCAAGGATAGGGAACTAACCTGTTTATCCAAGAACATCAGCAAGACCAATGATTAAGCAGGCACCAGTGGCTCTCAGCAGTCCTCGTTGATACTTACAAGGCTGTGATTGGAGGATCATGGTTGAAGTCATCCTAGGCAGGAAAGTCCTTGAGACCCCTTTCCAACTTCAGTGACAACAAAGCCAGAAGTGCTGTGGCTCTAGTTTGGAGGGCCAGCCTTGAGCAAAAGTAGCTCACAGACTGTGCCCAGATCCTGAGTTCAAGGTCCAGGACTGGCAACAAACAGACATACACCATAATCTGTGCAGCCATCCGGTTAAAGCTGGTCACCCTCTTGTCTCCAACTGAATTGACATTGTTCCCTGGGAAAATGGCTAGGGAGATGCTAACTTCTTGACTCTGCCCATGCTGCTTGCATCACAGGATTCCGGCCACACCCCCATTCTTTCATGGTTCTTTCTCACCAATGGGATACAAGAATGATGGCCACGCCCACATTCCATGTTGCCTAGTAGTACCGGAATTCCCACTGTTAGTTTACACCACTACCAGCAGTTGAGGAAGGTGAGGTGTTTGAGTGGTGAGGAAGAGACGCAAGGCGACCAGAGTATAGTAGGAAATTGAGAAGCCTGCCTTCGCCCCAGCAGCTTTCCCCCTTTCCTAAGTTTCGAGATTTCAAATATCAGTCAATGTCGTGCTGCCAGACCGATTAAAGCCCCAACCGGATCCCTGGACCTGGTTCTCTCCTTTGGGCCCATTTGTCCACAATACCACTGCCATCACTGCTCGCCCCACCTGGAGCAGTCTCCAGCAGCTGCTCCCAGCAGCACAGGTGAGTGGCCGCCCCCAAATCATCCGCACCGAGGTCAGACCCCCCCTGGGGACACCATGACCCCTGCTTGTTTCCTCTCCCTGGCTCTGAGGAGCCAACTTTCTGTCTTGGCCATTTCTGAAACAGAGACTCAATATATGCTCTGGCTGGGCTGGATCGAGGTCCTCCTAGATGTGACAGGTATGCTCCTCCAGGCCTGGTCCTCTGTAGTTGGGATGGTAGACATGTAGCAACATGCACAGTCATCAATTTAGATGGCTTATTCCCAACTTTTAGTACATAGCAGCCGATTCTTGACCATAGGTGAAGCTCTGGGTAGGGCCGCAACCATCAGACCTCATTTTCCTCACAGGACAGTTGTTAGGAAACAAGGGATTTATGCAGAGGGATCTCTGGAACATGGCTAGGCACAGAGGGAGCAGCCTTCACATAAGGATCTCTGAAGTTCTGTTTGCAAATGACAAGAAGATACCCGGAAAGGGCTCAGATGGGGCCTTCTATTAATCGTGCAACAGATGTGGGATTATGAAACAAAACATGGTTCTCTTTCATCATTACCCTATCCCCATATGGAAGGGGATCCTTCATTCTGTGGAGTTTTGCAGCTAGGGAAACCGAGGCACAGAGAAGCCAGGTGACCTACTTATGACTTCAACTTCACAGGAAGCTCAGCCTGACTTCACTACCATCCTCCCTAAGACAATGGTTGTTATACAGTAGACTTCTGGTGGTAGGAAGTCCACTTCTTGTCAGTCGTGGGGCTTGAACTCTGGGTCTGGGCACTGTTCCTGAGCTCCTTAGCAAAAGGCTAGCACTCTACCACTTGATCCCACAGCACAATTTCTGGTTTTCTGGTGGTTCTTTGGATATAATAGTCTCACAGACGTTCCTGCCGCGGCTGGCTATGAACCATGATGTTTGTATCCCAGCCTCCTGTGTAGTTAGGATTAGAGTTCTAAGCCACCAGCAACCTTCTTAATTGTAATTGTGACTTTTTTCTCTCCCTCTTTCACAAGAACTGGTTGAATGGGTGCTGGAGGAGGGGGTTCCGCATCCCCATGTGGCTAGAACCCAAGGTGGCCCTCTCATTCTTGAGGTGGGCTGTAGGTCAGGTGTTGTCTTGCTCAGCCTGTTGAAACAGTTCAATGAGATAAGCCCCTCTGTGCCCTTGCTAGACCATGACAGTTCTTCATTGTCCATCCAGCCTTACTGGACTTATTGTATTGTATTGCTTTCGACATCATTTCTAGCACCTGGCCATAATTATGATACATAGTTATTGAATAAAAATGTAATGCCATCTTAAGAAAGTCATTTAGGGCTCCTGGAATGTGGCTTCATGGTACAGTGATTGCCTATCTTGCATGAAACCCTGGGTTCAATTCCTCAGCAACATATAAAAAGAAAAATTCTGGAAGTGGTACTGTGCCTCAAGTAGTAGAGTGCTAGCTTTGAGCAAAGAAAAAGAAAAAAAACTCAGGAATAATTCCCTACCCCTGAGTTTAAGCTCCTGGACAGGCAAAACAAAAACAAAACAAAACAAAACAAAAACTTTTAGTTAGTAAATGCAAAATAAAGAACCCATACTTGTAATATATAATTGCTCCTTCCATACTGACACTTGACAATAGTCCCTAATTCATGTACTTATATTAGGATACTGTGTTGAAAAAAGTTTTGTTCATTAAGTCACAGCTATTAATGCCAGGAATGTGCTTAGATGTCAGGTGAAGATTAATTCTGGAAATTCAACGATTCCAGGATTTTGGGTCGTCACTGCTAATCACAAAGAGAAGGGTAGTCTAAGTGTGATTTTGAAACCTTTTGGTCAGTTATGGCACCAAAAACGCAGAGGTTAAATAAGTGTTGTGACAGAAGATAAAGAATAACTGCAGATGTAAGGAATAAATGATAGTAACTAATGTATACCAGAAACTGTTCTAGAGAACCATTTTTGGTTATTGAAGAACTTGTTGTCAACTAGGCTTTTCCTCATTGTCTTTAGCATTCTAAATCTCTTAGACTAGTTCTTAATCTCTGTGTGATAAATGTATCTCCTTCTATGCTGTTCTTTCATAGGTGATATTCTTTGCTTTCTAAAAATCACAGCCTTTCTATATTTCTCAATGAACATTTCCTGATACTAAATTCACCTATACAGATGTCAGAGGATGCTAATGTAAGGGTCCCATAGCTCATGAGTCATTAATGTAACAAAATGGAAATGGAGGACATATTTATTGCTATCTCAATTTTTATGAAAAGCTGCAATGTCATCATTTGGTTAAAATTTCCATTCTTTGTAAACACAGTGTCATTCAATGCACATAAATGCAAATATGAGCCAGGTGCTGGTTATTTACACCTGTAATCCTAGCCACTCAGGAGGTTGAGACCAGAGGATTGTGGTTCAAAGTCAGCCTGCTCTGGAAAGTCCATGAGACCCTAATCTTCAGTTTACCACCAGAAACCCAGAAGTCGTGCTGTAACTAAAGTGGTAGTGCACTCAAGTTGAACTGAAGAGCTGAGGGACAGCACCCAGGATCAGAATTCAAGCCCCACAACCAATAAAAAAGGTGAAATATGACATTAAGTTTCAAAGGAAGGAAAAGATCAATAATCTTCCCAAGCAATACAAATAATTCCAAAATGATTCAGTGCACCTAATTTTGCTGAGTAATGTGATGGATTTTTTGCTGGTCATATTTTCTAAAAATAAATCGTTTAACTATGGATAAAGGTGGACCCATTGCAACAATGATATGTACAAGTCGTAACGTCGAAAAAAGAACTTTACAACTTTGGTGGGGGGGGGAAGGACCGGGAGGGGGGAGGGGGGTAGTACGGGAAGGGATGGGATGGGGAACCAAAGAGGAGGAAACAATGCTTGATTCGAAATGTACTTGTTATCTTGCCAATGTAATTGTAACTCCTCTGAACGGTATTCTCACAATAAAAAATGAAAAAATTGTCAAATATTAGCTTTAAAATAAACTTCATCTAATATTTCATGTTTGAAAAGAGAAGTCTATACAGTTGATGTCACTTGGCTTTCTTATTATCTTACTTCAAAGCCAACCCTGGCAGGAGAGACTGTCAAACTCTTATCTGTAATTACACAGAAAAAAGCCAGAAGTGGGTTTTGGTTCAAGCAGTAGAATACTAGATTTGGGGGCTGGTGGGCAGGAAAGAAAACTGTTCAGGGACAGGGTCCAGCCTCTGGGTTCAAGCCCCAGAACCAACACAAACTTAACAAACAAGCAAATAAAAAACTCAGATATTTCATTGGAACCCTCCGTAAAGGAGTACTGATCTGAGAAGAGGCTCCTTTTCCAGATCATACTCACTGGATGCTTCTTTGGAATCCTCCTTGCTCTGGAGAACTCAGGTCTAAATTAAAGTAATTGATAACTGACACCTGCATCAAGAAAAGCATCTCAGGGGTGAAATATACATCGATAAGACTTTAAAACCTCCATGTCTTTGTTTCTTCGCAGTAGAACTTTTTTTTTTTGGGGGGGGGAGGTTCAGTCATGGGCCTGAACTCTGGGCCTGGGCGCTGTCCCTCAGCTCTTCAAGTAAAGGCTAGCCCTCTAACAATTGAGCCATAGCACCACTTCTGGCTTATTTTTGCTTATGTGGTGCTGAGGATTCGAACCCGGGCCTCATGCATGCAAGGCAAGCGCTCGACCACTGAGCCTCCTTCCCAGTCCCTGGAGTAGAACATGTTTAAAATAACGTTATTTCCTTTTGTTCTACGCTCCCCTTCAAATGGCACATTATTTCTTTTATTAAATTTATTTTTATTGTGAAAATAATGTACAGAGGGGTTAAAATTACATGGGCAAGATAATGAGTACATTTCTTATCAAGCATTGTAGCCTCCTCCTTTGATTTGTTTCCCCTTCCCATCACTTCCCAGCCTCCCCCCCACTCCCCAATTAATCCTCACCCCCCAACCAAAGTTGAAAAGTTCGTTTTCAACATAAGTTGTATTTCTCATTGTTGCAATGGGTCCACCTGTATCTTTATTTAAACGACTATTTTTTCCCTTTCCCCTCCACAATTTATACCGACATCAAATACAGTGAAAGCAGGATATATAATGTGGGGGAGGGACATAAAAAGCAACAAAGAAATAATCTTATAAATGCGTTAGAAACACATGCATGAAAGAAAAAAACATTAAAATACATATCTAAGGGTTCATTTTCCTAACATCACCTTATCTGACCTTTTCTGCTTGACTCATACATATACTAGATATTGCAAATAAGGGAAACCATGGGACCTATGTTTCTTTGGGCTTGGTTTTCTTCACTTAATATAATTGTTTCCAAGTCTTTCCATTTCCTAACAAATGGGGCAATGTCATTCTTTCTGATGGAGGCATAGAATTCCATTGTGTATATATTCAACATGTTCTTAATCCATTCATCTACTGAGGGGCATCTGGGTTGGTTCCATATCTTAGCTATAGTAAATAATGCTGCAATAAACACACTTGTGCTGGCAGCTTTAGTGTGGTCTTGTTTGTAAATATTTGGGTAAATGCCCAAAACTGGGATTGCTAGGTCATAGGGGAGCTTTATGTGGAGTCTTTTGATGAACCTCCATACTACTTTCGAAAGTGGTTGCACAAGTTTACACTCCAACCAACAATGAAGTAAGGTTCCCAGCTGTCCACATCTCCTCCAGCATCTGTTGTTATTAGAGTTCTTGATTTTTGCCATTCTAACTGGGGTGAAGTAGTATCTTAATGTTGTTTTGATTTGCATTTCTTTTATGGCTAGGGAGGTTGAGCATTTCTTCATGTGTCTATTGGCCATCCTTCTTTCTTCTTCAGAGAAGTTTCTCTTTAAGTCATTAGCCCACTTATTTTGGGCAGTTGTTTCTTTGCGGATTTGTTGTTGGCAGATTTAATTTTTTGAGTTCCAAGTATATTTTAGATATGAGACCCTTGTCCATTTTATGGCTAGTGAAGGTCTTCTCCCAATCCGTGGGCTTTATATTGATCTTGCTAGCTATGTCCTTTGCCATGCATAAGCTCTGCAACTTCATGCAATCCTATTTGTCCAACCTTTCTTTGATTTGTTGTGTTTCCAAGAATCTATTAAGAAAATTTGGGCCTGGGCCAAGGAGACCAAGGTTTTCTCCTATTCCATCCTGTAATGTTTTCAGAGTGTCCGCTTTGACTCGGAGGTCTTTGAACCATTTGGAGTTCATTCTGGTGCAGGGTGATATATAAGGATCTAGCTTTAGATTTCTACAAGTAGTTAACCAATTTTGCCAGCACCATTTATTGAAGAGGCTGTCTTTCTTCCATTCTATTTTTTTACATCCCTTATGAAATATTAGATGGCTATAGGTCTGTAGGTTTATTTCTGGGTTTTCAATTCTATTCCATTGGTCCTGAGGTCTGTTCTTGTGCCAGTACCAAGCTGGTTTGTTTACTATGGCTTTATAGTAGAGTCTCAAATTTGGTATTGATATTCCTCCAGCAGCGTTCTTTCTGTTGATGAGTGTTTTTGCTATTGGGGTCTTTTATTGTTCCATATGAATTTTTGTATTGCCTCTTCTATTTCCTTGAAGAATGACGTTGGAATTTTGATAGGTATCTCATTGAATTTGTAGATAGCCTTGGGAAGTATTGCCATTTTCATGATGTTAATCTTTCTAATACAGGAGCAGGGGAGTTTTTGCCATTTTCTAGGTTCTGTTTTGATTTCCTTTTACAAGTTTTTAAAGTTTTCATCATAGAGGTCCTTCACTTCTTTGGTTATGTTAATTCCTAGGTATTTATTTTTTTTTTGTGGGGCTATTACAAATGGAGTTGCTTTCCTAATTTCAGCCACACTTTTCTAATTGTTGGCATACAGAAATGTCATTGATTTTGGAGGCTTAATTTTATACCCTGTTACTTTGCCAAAGTTTTGAATCAGCTTGAATAATTTAGGAGTGGAGTCTATGGGATGCTTTAAATACAAGATCATGTCATCTGCAAAGAGGGAGGGTTTATTTCTTCTTTCCCTATTTGGATCCCCTTTATGTCTGCATCTTGTCTTATTGCTGTAGCTTTGCATTCTTATACGAGATTGAAGAGAAGTGTAAAGAATGGACATCCTTGTCTTGTTCCTGAGTTAACAGGAAATGGCTTCAGTTTTTCATCATTAAATATAATGTTGGCTGTATGTTTGTCATATACAGCCTTTATTGTATTGAGGAATGTTCCATGGATTCCTAATTTTTCCAACACCTTTGTCATAAAGGGGCGTTGGATCTTGTCGAATGCTTTTTCTGCATCTATTGAGATAACCATGTGTTTCTTATCCTTGCTCCTGTTGATGTGATGAATAATATTAATTGATTTGCGTATATTGAACCAGCTTTGCATCCCTGAAATGAATCCTGTTTGATCGTTCTGTTGATTTGCCAAAATTTTGTTGAGAAGTTTTGCATCAATATTCATCACAAAAATGGGTTCATAGTTTTCTTTCTTTGATGAGTCCCTGCCTGGTTTTTGTATGAGGGTTATGATGGCTTCATAAAATGTGTTCGGTAGTGAACTTTCTCTTTCTATTTCATTGAAGAGTTGGACGAATATTGGTGTGAGCTCTGCTATGAAGGATTAAAAAAAATTTTTCTATAAAAGGTGCAAAAAAATTGATAAAAAGTTTTTTGATTTTTTGGGAGGGGTGGGAAAAATCCTGTATCTCCCTCGTGTCTGTAACCAGCCTCTTGTTGGATTCTCTGGTCTGTTGTGGTGTTTGAATTTCCTGTGTCTTGGTTGGATTCTTAAGTCAGTATGTTTGCACAGGCAGATAAATGCTCTGCTTTACCCTGGATTTTGTGATCCTCTTCCCAGGCTAGTTCAATGAGAGGGAGATCTGCTTTGAGTGTCACAAAAAAGGGAGATGGCTTTTCCTGATGTTTGGAGATGCTGTGATGAGACTAGGTTCTGGGTAGAGTTGATGCCTTTCAGCAAACAGTAGCTTTTCCCAGGGGTTAGTTTGTGAGAAACACACAGAGCCCAGCCAGGAGCCACTCTCTGGGTTTATGTTTACTAAATTTCAATAAATTGTCAAGGCTTCTAAAGGGAGGGGCACCCTTTGTCTCTGATTACCCAGTGAAGAAAGCCATTCCTGGGGCTGGTGCTTGAGCTGAGTGACTTTTCCCTAGGTGGAGCTGAGTCTGGCAGGTCACTTTAGGGTCTTGTGACCTGTTAAATGACCCTAGTTTTCTTCCAATGCCTGAGTTGGAGCTAGCAGCTCCACCAAGCTTTGTCAGTATCCAAGATGGAGATCTCCAGTACTGGGGGTGGGGGTGATGGCCTTCCCTCCTCTGCTCCCTGAGAGGAAGTGAGGACGTTAGGCCTCTACTCACGCTGCGTCTTGGTTCCTGGGTCATCTCTGGTCTGTGAACTACAGGATGAAGATGTCTGCTCCTTGTCAGTCCTTGCTGGCTCCTTCTCCTGTACTCTCTCTGTTTCAGGTATGGTTGGTATGGCTGCCCCTGACACAGCTGCCCACAGCAGTGGCATCTCCTGGCAAGTTCTCCGATCTGTCTCCTTGCCTGGATTTTCCCTCTCTGGCCTAACTCTTTGTCCTGTGATTGCACACTTGGTGTGATTCTCTGGCTTAGGACTGTTCACTGGAACTTTAAGTCTGCTTTCTATGTGAGAGCTTGTTTAGCCTCCAGCTTCTCCTCTGCCATCTTACTGGAACTTCCCGGCAAATTATTTCTTTCTGTAATATTCTCAACTAGAAGTTTACAGAAAAGTTATGTATGAGTAAAAACACATTCAAAAAAGTGAGGGACAGAATTTCTTTCAAGCCTTCGGATTCTTTTCTTTTTTTATTTTTTATTGTAATGATACTATAGAGAGGGTTACAGTTACATGAGCAAGGTAATGAGTACACTTCCTATTGAGTTTTGTTACCCCTCCATTGTTTTCCCCCTACCATCCCTTCACTCCCTAACTTCCCTGAGGTTCTTTATTTTAATGGTGGTTAAGTGATTACATAATGACAATTGTTCCCTTCCGCTCCCTAAAAATAAGGGATTCAATTATCACTATGTATACAAACAATACCTCAGTTAATAGTTGTAAACACAAGCTAGATTGATGCCTTAGTTTGTGGACCTACCTGTAGCCACTCACTCCCCTTCCCCTGTAGTAGAATGAATATAAAGCATGTTCAGTGGGATTTGGGGTTCTGGAACATGGCAATGAGGCTTTGGGTCCTCTTGTGTCTTCTTTCCTATCACTTCCTGTGATTTCTCAGTTCTTTGGCCAGGTATCCCTTCATCTTTGCTGTTCCATGGTTGTGGTTAGTAACAGTACTGATATTTTGAACACCTCAAAACAAACTGGAAAAACACTTCCTCAAAGAAAATTCACAAATGTATAGGAGCACCTGAAAAGATACCAAATATCAGCAGTCACCATGTGATCCTCTAGCAAGAAAGTATAATTCAGGAGTATCTTATCTTCTGATAATATAAGCGATGGACAATTGTCCCTTTTGTACATTTGGTATTTGGTATTGCATAAATTTTCAGAAACGCATATACATTGTGAAATAATGTTATTTATTTCATAGGTCACAAACCACGTCACTGGAGTGATGATCCTAATGTGTTAGCTCAGTTGCCTGATTCAGACTTAGATGAGTGTGAATTGCATAATTATGAACATTTCTCCATGAAACTTCACAACACAGAATGAAGTGTGAGGGTCAGGGCACTCCATACCTATAAAGATTTTACATATATTACAGTAATACACACCTAAGCTGCTCAGCAATTACAGCACATTGGTTTGTTATAAGTGTCTTCAGATCAGAAATACTCTAGAGTTTAAAGTAGAATGATGGGCTGTACATTTTCAACGCAAAAGTGATGATCACCCCCTGCAATTATTCTCAGTGGAAAATCCTTCCTATACATTTTACTGGCTTAGCTTGTACTTTGTGCTTTACCATTATCAGGCAGGGTCACACTGTATTGAGCTACAATACAGCAGCAACCTTAGCTGCCTTTGAAATTTACCTCCAATCTTGATACCAAGGTCAACTCCGCATCTCTAATCACATAGTTAGTGGACACCTGAACTTTCCAAGCTTGGTTAAAAATTCAGCTATCATTGCTCATTGCGAGTGTAAAGATCTCACTCCATTAGATTTATTGTGTATAATCTTGTATTTCCACCATTGCCTTAGATGTTGGTTTTTGATATAGAGCTTTTAGTTTTCACTTGATTTATAGATGTGTTAGTGATGCCAGTTGAACTGCATATATTATAATGTAATTTTATGTTTTGACATATGAATTTAATTTTGGCAATTGAGGAATTTAATACACACCACTCACAAAAGTTTCTTTATATGTACTGGTATTGCTTTATTGTGAACTTCCTAAGAGCCAGTCATAGGAGTACATGTCCTAATCCCATCACTTCTGTCAGTGAGACAAGGCTTGAAAGGTCTCGACCACTTGGCACTTCATAGTGAGAAGGTTTCTACAATGAAGGGTGAGAGAATAGCAAAAAGAGCAAATGAGTCTTCCAACTGATTTGTTACATGTTCTTGACACTTAGCCATTAAGACACCATAATAATATTTTTATGACTTCTTACCTATTCTTTTCCTGTTCTGAGATGTTTTATTTATGGATATCTAAGAAATCATATAAGAATCATATAATAAATCATATAAGAAACATAAAAATAATTTTTTGATATATAACTTAAAAGGAATAATTTCAGGAAAGTATTAAGCACATAAATGTAATGCACACCTAAAATTGTCTCTTTATTTAAAATTTCAGCAGTTGTAATTTATTTATTCTGATAACAAAGATTATAAACTAAATTACAATAATATTCCAAATGGAACACAGAACTAGAAACATGAAGGGTAGCACTAAACAATGTTACTGCTACCACTAATAGAGTAAGAATAAAATTTAGGCAAAACTCATTCAGAGTAAAAGCCACAGGACAGCCCAACATTAATTGTTTCATATGAAGAAAAGACCTTTTTTTGTAAAGACAAATTTTCACCCATATTAACGTCAGTTGGGTATATATTTCTTAAGGCTTTCAGGTAGGATGCTGTGCCTATGTTGATGGAAGCTGACTTCTTTGGGACCTACTACACAATGTGCAGACCCCATTCCAAGAACTGCACCTGCATTAGGGTAATTTTAGTGCTCATGATAGTTCTTCCAGTTAAGAAATGAATTAAGTGTTTTATTAAAAACAGAAGTAGACAACAAGGCCAAACAAATTTCCCAAGTACCTAATACTGATCAGCTGTAGACCCATAATTCAAATCCAGGTTTCCACCAGGCATATCTGAGGATATGCTGTAAGTTTCACATTCATTACCTTTCACAATGTATGGAACAGATAAAACTACATTATCTTCCTAATTATGGTTATAATGGCAATAACATTGCTACATATACATATTTTTTAAATGAAAAAAGTGTGGGTAATGACATTGTAGGTGATCTTTATACCACATAAAGCCTGAGCAAAAAAGTGAAGTAAGGAGCTAGGAAGGTGGCTCAGTGGTAGAGCAATTTCCTTGAATGCATGAAGTCCTGGGTTCAATTCCTCAATACCACATAAGCAAAAAGAAAAAAAGTTGGAAGTGGCGCTGTGGCTCAAGTGGTAGGGTACTAGTCTTGTGCTGAAGAGCTGAAGAACAGCACCCATGCCCAGAGTTCAGGCCCCACGACCGGACCCCCCCCCCCATAAAAAGAAAAATAAAAGAACCTAGTTCCTAAATTTAAGTCATGGTACTAGCACTCATATACCATATATATGGTTCCTAAAATATACAGTGAGTTAATTTGTCCAAACCTGGTCATAGATTAAATATGAGGTGTCAAAAAGTATGTAAGTCTGAAATGACTCCAAGTTATTTTGACAAGAGAGCTGGAAGAGTTATCACTTAATCAAATAGTAATGAGGGATTGGTTTGTAGACAGAGATCAAAGCTCACTTTGGGATCTTTTGAGTTTACTAAAATCAGTAGCTAGGAGTTGTCAGTAGACAGGATGCTATTAAGGACTTGAATTAAAGAAAACAGAGCTGGAGAAAAATACAGAAATAATTACTGTACTCAGTAGTAACAACCATGAGAAGGAATATTATAGAACTAAGCCCTGCGATACACAAATATGTAAAACATGACAAATGAAGAAAAACAGTAATAAGTATGAAATGCAGACTTATATGGGTAGGTATTTTTCATGTTTAAGGGCTATTAAGTGATTGTGTGATGACCTAAAATTTACGAAATTGGTAAGGTCAACTGTCCCTTGGGCCAACCATAGCTAAAAGTTTAAGTAAAATGGGGCCACAATAGTGTTTATAGTGTGTCTTGATTTACCAAAGTGAAAATAGGCCAATATTTGGAAAGCCACTTTTTGGACATGTGGTTGGAGTGGCAATTACTGCAGTTTGTTCAAGTGTTAGTAGAAAGCTACAGGTTTAGCACAATGATAGAAATCTTTCAGGGATCTGGTAGATTTTCCCTCTCTCTTCAATTTCCCTGTTTTTCTGAGACCTAAAATATCATTACTGGATGCCTGTTCAAATTGTGCCTTTGGCAAGTTAACAGATAGTCAGTCTATCAGAAACCCAAATAAAAGAGAATGGGAACAGGTCTACATTGAGCACTCACAGTAGACAGGTCTACTGGACTTTCTCAGGAAGAGCCTTCTGCCATTGTTGGATGGATAGGCCTGGATAATATGTAAAATAGACACCATATATAGAAAGTATTCTGCTAAGTTGACACTTGAGATATCAGATGTTTTATCTGCATTGTATTGATTTCTATGAATCAGTTAATCAGATTTTTCATACCATATGATGTTACTAGATTAATAATGCATGCTTATTGCATTTCCTTTGGATAACAGATAGTAGGTTTTGAAATTTGGTATAAAACATTCGTCTTTTCATTTATTTATTTTTAATATGGATTACTCTAGCTCTTAAGAGTAGGGAAATGCCCTGGAACTTTGTAATTTGATGTCATATGTAATTTTTAAATTTTTATTTATTGTCTATTGCAGCACCCGGCTTTCTAATAAATATGTAATCTATTCAATTTTGAAAAGTACTGCTGTACCTCCCACTTATTTGTGGCATTTCTGAAATCCAAGTTCCTCTGTGTGTCAGGGTGGATACTTTTGCCTGTAACAGATTTGTTATTGAATACATATCATCTGGCTACATAGGGAACAAAGGATGTGAAGCTACAGTATCCCAAAAAAGAACTTCCAAGACAATTCAAGGGCAACTCATGTACTCTCTGTGTAGGTGATTAGGAGCATAGAAAAGAAATTCTTATACATGAAAGTGACTGAGATTGTGTGCACATAGGTGTTCACTTATTTATCTGTTGCTATAGTTTTACATATTCACTATTATTAAATGATATTTCATATATATATATATATATATATATATATATACATATATCATATATATATATGACCACAGTTTCCAAATCCAGAGAACCACATCCATGGGCATAGCTTTCCTATGTTGCTCTTTGGATAATAAGAATGAAACCTGGTATTGTCCTGTGGTACAGAAATAACTCAGAGATTCAAACATTTTTCTTTCAATATGTTGTTCCTAACTCTAAAATTAGGAAGTCTATTAATATATAATACATGTTATAATATATTTGATCTATTATATAATGTCTAATATATTCTACATTATAACATATATTATATATAATAACTGACAGTATTATATATTTATAAGGAAAAATACAACAAATGTATCGATGTCCATACTTTCCTAGCCATGATTAGGTTCAGTAGAGTTAGGTGCATTACATCTCAACAAAATGAGTCTGCTGAAGTTCTGATAACCTTGAGCTAGATAAGGAGAATTTCTCTAAAAGGAGCCTCTCTTCAATTATGAGAAAAGATAAGTTTTTCTTTTGTTTTATTTTTTTGTTTTTATTTAGGCCAGACAGGGGGCCTGAACTCTGGGCCTGGGCACTGTCCCTCACCTCTTCAATTCAAGGCTAGTGCTCTACCACTCCAGCTATAGCAGCACTTCTGGCTTTTTCTGCTTATGTGGTGCTGAAGAATCGAACCCAAGGCCTCATGCATGCAAGGCAAGCACTCTACCACTGAATCACATTCCCAGCCCAAGTTTGGAAGTTTTTGAGAAGAGGTATTTGGCATTTACTTTCCATCCTTGATTAGTAAAGAATAGATATATTTTGCTCCAAATTTTGTCTCCTTTTATGTTCCCTAAAGAGTTACATATGATCATGATTACATCGCATATATTTAAGTCCTTCTTTTATTTTTTTATCATTATTGTTTTCTTGTTGTTGTTTTGCTGATCCTAAAGCTTGCACTCAAGTCCTAGGCATTGTTCCTGAACTCAAGGCTCTTGCTCTACCACTTGAGCCACAGCACCACTTCTGGCTTTTTCTGCCTGGGCTTGATTTGAATCATAAGGCTCAGATCTCAGCCTTCTGCTTAGCTAGGATTACAGGTGTGAGACACCATTGGCCAGCAAGTCTTTTAGTTATTATTCTAAAAGCCTCCTATCCAAGGTCACTCTTAAGATAGTAAATGAACCTATGCCAATAATTTCTTCATACTCACATCTCCTGTTATGGCTATGGTGTCTTTTCCATCGTATCCTGAACCTACTTCACTGTTCTCTTCCTAATCCATGATTCTGGATGTATTTCTACTAATTACCTAAATCTTGTGGCTATAAACCCTAAATTACTCAACTATTAATTTCATTTAATTTTTTTTCAATATGATTGTTGTTCTGTACAAATCTGAGCTTATATTCACCTCTTGCATCTACCTCTTGGCATGAGCGAAGCCTGGGCCAATTCTACCTTAAATCCAAGAGGTTAGCCAAAGAATAGCCTGCAGTATTCCTCCCGAGGAGTCAGGACAAGTAGTTGAGTGCCTGAAAGAAGCAATGCATTCCTGACATAAGAAGGGGTGAGAGTGACAACAGCCTAGAGAGTAAACTGGCACTCACAACATTTAACAACTTCTCCTTTGGGAAACTGACCTCCTGCAAAGTGGCAGTGAGATAACTCACCTAGTGAATTTTCATATATGAAGGAAGTTGTCATGTCTCACTACACTACTCCCTTGTAGTCAAAGAGAGGGTCATTGTTTTGTGTCCTCGTTAGGCCCAGGCTCAGTTTATCTCCATCTTAGATTTTGCTCAGACTCTATTCCTACCAGAAAGTCCCTGATGAGGAGGAAAGTGTGATCTCTTGGCTTCTGACTGGTCCTTTCGGACCTGAGGCCACTTTTAGTTTTCAACCTGTTACTTCTGACAATGGGAAAGCTCATTCTCTTCATTGTGCCCTAGTATCAAATCTTTTCAGAGAAAGTCAAGGAATGACAGATTCTACATGAGGGAGTTAGTTGCTCCATTTCCAAAGAGGCCAATTAATATCTGATTCTGAGACCCAGGTGGAAGTCCTTCACCAGATCCTCCAAGCTGGAGTGGATGTTAGCTCAGACTCCAAGCCATCCTCATATTTCTTCAGCTCTTTCTCATGAACCAAAAGGTTACAAGAGTTTAGTTCAGAACCAAAGAGAAATGAGAGTAGCAGAAGGACCATTGGCAGGGTGAGGAATTAGAAACTTTGAATGAAAAAAAGGGCTCAGAAAATCTAGGATCACTCACATCATTTGGGAATCACATCATAAGATTTGGGAATAAAAGTAATAAATTACTACCTAAATTAGTAACTCCACTACTCTACATTACAAGTGTACTGTCAAAAATTACCTGTCCTAGCTCTATTTTAATCAGAAAAATGGAGCACATTCTTTCTTCACTAAGTTCTACTGAGTATCTTTATCCATACCCCAGGTTGTTCTTACTCTCTAGTTCTCTGTTACTTTTCTTTGTTGGATTCAATCAATGACACTTGAAAGTGTTAGCATATTCAGACATGTAATTACACTTCCTTCTAATCCATTTGTTATAAAGTAAAACAAATTATGGGGAAATGTATAACTATGGTACATTTTCTTCCAAGGCATATTTATTTGATTTTATTAAGTATTATTTTAATAGTTTCATTGTTAAAACTTAAGGAAAATGTTTTACTATTAGCAGTAATTAGTTGCACATTTTTTGTATTTTTCCATCTCTGTGTATTTGTTAAGCTTCTAACATCAACTTTTCCCCCAACTGTTGCCTTCTTAAAATTGCTTCAAATTATATACTATATATGATGGTATTCTATGTGTTCATTGATATATTTAAATTTTGATCTAATATCCACATATTATAGGATAACCTCAACCTATTGTAACTGGTCTGAAAATCAATATGGACATTGCTCATTAAAGCAAAAACACAATGACACAAAATGCAGTGAAATTAGGATTAGTTATATATTCAAAATATTTAACAATGATACAGTAGAAACATTCACTTCTCATATACCAGAGCATGTTTATAGCTATGAATAGCACATTTTCTTCATTCCCTCTTTCTGGTGCATCTAGGTTGATTACACAGCTTGGTTGCTATAGAATATTGCTACCATGAACATGGATGTTCATGTTGATTTATATTCCTTCAATATGTATCCAATTGCGGTAAAGGTCTTCAACATATCTGACATTTTGGTATTGTGTAAACTTACATTAATATATTCCTATGGGTTGCACTAGTTTACAATGCCACAAAACCAAATATAGTTCCTGATTTATTTCAGTCTATCCAGCAGTTTATTTATTTGAGTGGTAATAGCTATACTGGTGTGTAAGATAGGATCTCATTGACTTTCCTCTTTATTTTACTTCGTCTTTGCTATGTGGATATGAATTTTAAACATTTCATTTATTTATAAAACACTTATGTTTGTACTTCATTCCTGATCAGTGTCTTTCTTTTTCTTTTGGTATTTCACCAATTTTTAAGATTTATAATTTTTTATTTTTCCCATTACAAATACTCACTTTAGTTAGTAAAAAGATTTTTTTTCATTACAGTGGTGCACAATTAACTAAAAACAACAGATTGTAGATTTATATCACTGGATATTTTTGTTTGTATTTACAACCAGGAAATTGTTTCAATAAAGATGCTGAACTTCTTTCACTGATATTCTGAAAGTATACTATCTCATATTGGCCTAAACTAATCTCTGAATTAACAGTCACAGCAAGGACCACCACAGTCTGGGCTAAGTAAAAACACTAACATAGTAAAAACTGGATTTAAAGAGAGCAAAAGGCTTCAAAAATTTTAGAAGAAAGGCATCACCTTCATGAAGCAAATGTGGAAGTTCACAAGAAGACCTTAGGAATCTGAATATCAAGAAGATCAAAGGATAAAAATATTTAGAAGGACAACCTTAGAACTCCAGATTGGGGAGGGGGGACAAACAATAGATACACAAACTGAATGCTGAAGGGAAGGAGTGTTTTACTCCAAACCTCATCTGTGTCTGACTGTCTTACACAAC
>NW_027204548.1:0-25343 GCF_024711535.1 Dipodomys merriami
AGCTTCAAGGTAACAATGGCAGTTTGACCTCTACCCTAGAGAACAGAGACATCGCCTAATAACAGTCTACAGAGCAGGAATCAGCGAGGATGCCTTTGAAGGGGATTTACCTTTCTGAGACATAAGCAAAAGGCACCAGAGAATGGAAGAAGGGGCATGCCAGGCAGAGGACGGAGCTGAGACAGGTAGCAAGATAGACATCACAGAGATGACGCCGCTGGGCATGCACAATGGACGAGCAAGAACATTTGGACTTGTGAGTACAGAGACAGATGAAAAGTTTCTCTTTCAAAACACATAGCTCATGCTAACAATCATGAAACATATACTTGAGGCTCAATAACTTGTGATCGTGTCATTGACATTTTCAGAGATAAGCACCATTACTAGTTTTCAGCTTTGGAGTACAAGGAAGCCTGTCACATACATTTAAGATCAAAACACTTGCCTGACATTTTGGCCTAAATCCAAAGCACTAACATCATACCCAAGGTTGACAAGGATATGATGTCATAGAACTGGGAAACACAAAATTACATGACCACTTTGAAAGAGAGTTAGGCAGTTTCTTATAAAGTAAAACATACTCCTCCATGCAACCCTCAAGTTGTACTCTTGGGGATTTACCCAATGGAGTTGAAAATTTATATACACACAAAATCTGTGCATGGAAATTGATAATAGCTTTATTCACAATTATCATAACCCAGAGTCAATGAAGATATCATACAGCAGATAGAAGAAAACATAGCCCTTCTAGAAATGAAATAGGATTCATTACTAAAGTGAAATATTTAGTATTAAATTCAGTACCAAAAGAACCAAGCTAACAAACTATGAAAATATATGAAAGAAACTTGAGGTCAAATAACTAGCATATAGTTGTTTTTTTTTTGTTTTTTGTTGGTCATGGGCTGAACTCTGGGCCTGGGCACTGTCCCTTGGCTCATCAGCTCAAGGCAAGCGCTCTATCACTTGAGCCACAGAGCCACTTCCAGCTTTTTTCTGCTAATGTGGTACTGAGGAATCGAACCCAGGGCCTCATGCATGCAAGGCAAGCACTCTACCACTGAGCCAACTTACCAGTCCCTAGGGAAAATAACTAAATGAAAAAGAAGTCTGGAAAATATATTACTAGAAGATTCCAATGAGACATTCTGGAATAGGCAAAATTATATAGGAAGAGCAAAAAGATCAGTGTTCAAGAAGAGCTCCTGGAGCTGTGGAGAGGATCTATGGGTTACTGAATGAGTGGCTGTCCCTCATCACTGTCTTGACTGGTGGGCTGTCCATCACCAAGAGATAGCCCTACAGCAAACTCCAGACTCTGTACTAGAGTGATGTGGCAATATGTCAATTTGGGTTCATTGTTCCTAACAAGTGTTCCACTGTGTTATGGAATTCTGGAAGAGAGGAAGGATCTGTGTACTTGGGACAAGAGAAAGATAGCAAATCACTGTGCTTTCTGCTAAACTTTTCTATGAATCAAACACTACTAGAAAAAGTCTAGTAGGACTTTTGGGCATTTACCCAAATGATCACAAACATGACCATTCTAAAGCTACCAGCACGACTACGTTTATTGCAGCCTTATTTACCATAGCTAAGATATGGAACCAACCCAGATGCCCCTCAGTAGATGAATGGATCAAGAAAATGTGGTATATATACACAATGGAATTCTATGCCTTCATCAGAAAGAATGACATTGCCCCATTTGTCAGGAACTGGCAACACTTGGAAAAAATTATATTTAGTGAAGTAAGCCAGGCCCAAAGAAACATAGGTCCCATGGTTTCCCGTATTTGCAATAACCAGTATATGTCTGAGTCAACCAGAAAAGGTCAGATAAGTTGATGTTAGGGGAATAAACCCCAAGATAAGTATTCAATTTTTTTTGTTTTTTTTTTCCTTTCATGCAATTGTTTCTAACATATTTATGAAATAATATTTTTGTTGCTTTGTATGTTCCTCCCCCTGCTTTCACTGTATTTGGTGTTGGTATTATTTGTGGAGGGGAAGGGAAAAAACAAATCGTTTAAATAGGGTTACAAGTGGACCCATTGCAACAATGAGATGTACAAGTCATTACGTTGAAAAACAAACTTTACAACTTTGGTGGGGGATGGGGGGAGGATTGAGTGGGGGGAGGGGGGAGTATAGGAAAGTATGGGAAGGGGAAACAAAGAGGAGGCAATAATGCTTGATAAGAAATGTACTCGTTATCTTGCCCATGTAATTGTAACTCCTCTCACAATAAAAAATAAAATAAAATAAAAACTTCCTTAAAAGAAAATGTCTAGCAGGGAAAAAAAAATGAGAAGTCTAAGGAATTGAAAGGACAAGAATTTGTTCAAGTCACATAACAAGTGTGTAATGTAGCCCTGGTCAATCCAGAAACCTTGTTCTAATGATATCATGTCACTAGCCAAAGAGTGTGGACAGGGGATCCATGGGAATAGCATGAAGAGCCTTACTAAGTAAGAAAGTTAGATTTAGGAAACAGAAAGAGGAATCTACTTTAACCTGAGATTAATATGGTAGCAGAAATAAAGAGACAATTTGAGAGCCATATGTCCCAGTTATGGGAACTTGGGTAAGTTTAAAACAAACTAAAGTTTGATTATTCAAATTTTATATTTTAAAGGAAAGAAAGTATTTCCTTATGAATGGTAGGATATCATTTTTTCTGATGGGTGAATAAAATTCCACTGTGTACATATACCACGTTTTCTTAACCCATTCACCACTGAGGGACATCTGGGCTGATTACATAATCTGGCTATGCCGACTAGGACTGCAATAACGTAGCCTTGTTTGTGTTCTCTTGGAGAGATAGCCAGGAGTAGAATTGCTGGATCATCTGGTATTTTTTCTGAGATTTTCAAGTATGATAGTATTGATTTTTATACATTTCCAAATGTCTAAGTCTTCTTTCTTTTTATTTTTGATTTATTTTTATTGTAAAGATACTGTACAGAGGGGTTACAGTTACATAGGTCAGATAATGTTTACATTTCTTTTTGAACAATGTCACCTCTTTTCCCTTATTTGTAGTCATTAGAATATGCCTACAAATCTACAAGTACACTAGATGGTAAAAGACAAAAAATTATGCTTGAGCAGGACTCTAAACATTCATATATTGAGACCAAAGGAGGATATTCTTAGGAGATGATCACAAAGGCTCAACAGCTATGTGTATATGATCATCAATATTAGGTAGTTCTATGTTAGGTTTTTGAAAAATTGCCACACTGCTTTCCAGAATGGTTGAACCAGCTTATATTCCCACCAACAAAGAACCAGACCCAGAGGAACAAAGTTTGCATGGTTTCTCTCATTGGGTTTCATGGTTTCTCTTATTAGTGGCACATAGAATGTACCTAATGAGTTAACTAAATTATAATAGAAGCTGTGGAGAACTCAAAGACTCCAATTTTTTAGAAAGACTAAATCAAAGCTCAAGAAAATAAGCACCAAGAAATGGTACTTGCAAAAAGCTGGGCCAAGGGAAGAGATGTAGACAATGAAGGGGATGGAGGGAAGGGCAGGGATATAGTCAAGAAGTAATTGCAGATACCATAAAATTAAGAAAAGTAAGGGAAGAGATAGATCGAAGGGAATGAGATCATTGAAGGAAGGGACACAGGGTAAGAGACATTGTATTCACATAGTGTTATATTAAATGATACGTTCCTGTACAACTACTTAAAGATAACTTAAAAATAGTTTCAAAAAAGGCAAAAATCAATTGTCACTATAACTGGAGGTCTTTCCAGAGGTTTTGGTATTTATTGATTTGATGACTAACCTGATGATTTTACAAAGCAGAAATTTATTCCCTCATAAATCTAGAAAGAAATTCAAAGTCCCAGTTTATCACAGCCTTTCTTCTCCAAAATTTGCATGCCTTTGCCAAGCTTCTGGTGGCTCTGGGCAAGCTTCAGTTTTCCTTGGGTGGTAGACATATTACTCCAGTCTCTGCCTGTCTTCAAATATACTTTTTCCCCTGTTTGTGTATTTCTATGTGATGTATCTCTTTTTATTAGAACCCCAGCTATTAGATTGAGGACATGGTCCAAACCACTATGACTTTATGTTGAGTACTTAGAACTGCAAAGACTCGATTTCCACATAGAATCATTTTCTTGGATTTTTTTGGAGCATGACTTTTATAAAGATACTACAAACATTCTACAGTCTACAGATGTCTCTCCCCAGATTCATGCACCATATATTCATCTCATTTCACAATTATGAAAACTTAAACTCTAAACCAAAACCCTCATCTTAATTTCTTCATGTAAAAAACTTTTAATTATCATCAGAAATGTTCTTTGAATATGAAAAGAATGAGGCATTTGTTATATCTATTTGAAAAAGAATTTTTCTCCATCTGTGGACCTCTAAAAGAAATATTTTTTTAAATTTATTTGCTTTCAAAATTGGCTGTAAGATAAGCATTGGATAAAATTCTGTTTCCAAAAATGAACGTGGAAGTGGAAAAAGAGTAACTGATTCAAAACAAATTAATTCAACAAGATAAAATCCATTGATGTAATTCATAAGAAACTCATGTTTTTAATAGATTTTTTAATTAATAAAAACATTGGCATATTGAATTAAGGAAATGGATATCTTCTAAAATAAAACAAGGTTTCTGACTTCCAACCCTTCATAGGCAGGGGATATACAGACCATTGGGCATTTCTCAGGGAAAGACACAATAAAGGGAAAAGACAATTGTCCAGAAGAGAACTCATTCCAAATGGTGGAACCAAGAATCAAAAAAAATAGATAAGAAATCCACCACATGGAAGCATTGAAGTCTGATTCATAGCATTTCCTGACCTCAGTGTAAGTATCTGGGACAACATGAGCCATTTGGGGTTCATAATTGGTAGAGGTCCACAAGTTATTTGTCTGTTATAGTGTTCACTTATTCGTGTATTTATTCTTGGCAGTACTGGAGTTTGAATCCAAAACCTTGTAGTTATACCTTTTGTTTTGCTTTTATTATCCTTAAAATAGCATCTAGAGCTTATGTCCAGGCTGACCTGACCTACAACCCTCCTATTTATGCTTCCCTCAGAGTTGGGATGAGGGTACCCATCACCATACCCACCAGACAGTTGACATGGAATCTTGTGAAGTAGAGGGCTGGCTGGCCTCTAACTGCAATCCTCCTGATCTCTGCCATCCTAGTAGCTAGAATTACAAGTGTGAGCCACTGTACCTGGCTTGCTTGTTTAGTTTTTTTTTAAAGCAAGGTGTTGCTATGTTGATTAGACAAGCCTGGAACTCACAATCCTCCTTCCTCAACCTCCTGAGTGTTGGGATTAACAGCTGAGCATAACTGTATCCAGATGTTCTTCCATTTTTTAAATAGAAGTATCTACATGCTATCCCTTCTAACCCCTAACTTCTGAATAGGATATGATAATTTGCAATTTCCTTAATAGAAACCTGAATCACAAAGAAGTCCAGTGAGGATGTCTCAGTACTGGTGAGAAGTCTCAGTATTGGCGTGCCATGCAGATCATGATGCCCTGGATTATTAGCCTCTTGATCTAATTGGATTACATGTGTTATTATTAAATATTTTTTATTATCTTTAAGTAGTTCTACAAAGGACTTGCCATTCAACAAAGCAGTTTATGACTACAATGTGTCTTGATGAATGTCACCCTTTTCAACCTTCTCACCCATCCTTCCCAAACCAGCCCTTCCCTCACTTTTCTTAATTTTGTGAGATACATATTGAATGTTTTGTCATTTAATAAAGCAGTTATGTATAAAGTGCAATCCCTTCAACATCTTCACCTCACTTCGACCCACCCTTTCCCTACTTTTCTTAATTTTGTGGTATAGGCAATGAATTCTGGACTTCATTCTCCCCCCTCCCCCCTTCATTTATCTATCCCTCTCCCCTTGGACCTATCTCCTCTCTTGCAAGTCCCCTTTTCCTGGTACTTATTTTGTTGGGCTTTGACTTAGTCTTTCTAAAGAATTAAACTATATTTTCACTCTCCATAGAGTCTATTCTACTTCGGTTAATTCATTTGTAGCCACTTACATTAGTATGTAATGTAATGGTTACTTATAGTTTTATAGGCACATTATAGCTAACACCAATGAGGGAAACCATGCAACCTGTGTTTCTCTGGGTCTGGCTTAGTTCACCTAACATTATTTTTTCTAAGTCTTTCTTTTCCTTTTGAATGGTACAATTTCATTCTTCCTGATGGATGAGTCATATTCCATTGTTTATATATTCAACACTTTCTTGATTAATTTGTCCATTGATAGGCATCTGATTCCATATCTTGGTTATGCTAAATAGCGCTCCAATGAACATGGTTGTGTTGCTGGCTTTACTGTAGCCTTGTTTATGTGCTACTGGATAAATATCCAGGAATGAGACTGTTGCATAGTAGGTAGTCTATATTTAGTTTTTGAGGAACCTCTATACTGCTTTCCAGAGTAGTTGAACAGATTATATTCCCACCAACAATGTATTAGACTACCCTTTAGGCTGCATCCCCAACAGAATTTGTTATTGTTTATTTCTTGATAATGAGGTGAAGGATTCAAACCTTTAGGGTATCTTAACTTTAATAGGAGAAAATATATGTGCATATTTACATGAAGATCCAAGAGAAATTCATTGAGAATAGGCTCAAAAACTTTCTGCTTTTTGTCATATTTTCCCTACCTAATACATTAGAATGACCCTGAAAATTATAAAATAAAGTTTTCTCATCCTACAGATGACCTAATAGCTTCATGGTAAAGAAGAGCTATGAAGAAAGATTCTTTTCAAGATTGCAGTTAGAAAGGACAGGATTATCTGGGCATAGGTGGTGCACACCTATTCTCCTAGCTACTCAGAAGGCTGACATCTGAGGATCATAGTTCAAAGCCGGCCAGGGCAGAAGAGTACCTGTGATATTCTAATCTCCAATTAACCACTCAAAAACCAGAAGTGGTACTGTAGCTCAAGTGGTGGAGAGCTAACCTTGAGCAAAAAGCAGCTCAGGGACAGTGCCCAGGCCCTAAGTTCAAAGCCCACCACAGACAGACAGATGGACAGATAGAAAGAAAGAAAGAAAGAAAGAAAGAAAGAAAGAAAGAAAGAAAGAAAGAAAGAAAGAAAGAAAGAAAGAAAGAAGGAAGGAAGGAAGGAAGGAAGGAAGGAAGGAAGGAAAGAAAGAAAGAAAGAAAGAAAGAAAGAAAGAAAGAAAGAAAGAAAGAAAGAAAGAAAGAAGGAAAGAAAGAAAGAAGGAAAGAAGGAAAGAAAGAAAGAAAGAAAGAAGGAAAGAAAGAAAGAAAAGAAAGAAAGAAAGAAAGAAAGAAAGAAAGAAAGAAAGAAAGAAAGAAAGAAAGAAAGAGAACAGAATCTGTAAACTTCAGTTTGCTGGTTTCAAGGATATAAACTTTGATGGCTGAATGTAAATTAGACAAATTTCAAGTACCATCACTAAACACTTATGGATGACCAATCTTGAATGCAGTGTGTCTTTATTAGATATTGGTATAGATCCAGCTCCTAGGAAATTATAGGTCTTCGATAAACTAGAAATGCTCACCAGTGAACAAATTATTTTAGGAACATGTTTTCCATATGTTTATTATAAAAGCTAATCTCTTCACCTTTCTTGCTGTTAGCAATATGCATATTAATGGTTAAAATAGAATATATACAGTATATATTTGCCTAATATCATGATTGCATAGAATATGTTTATTTTCTGAATGCTATTCTATTAAGTACATTTCTGTATCATTTTCCCATTCTACATCTTCCTATCTACATAGATATTATATGTATATATACATTCTATTATATATTGTATATAATATATTATATATGTAATTTCTTTTTTGACTTTGAGTTGGGTCCAGTTGTATTTCCTGCCATCAGTTTTTGACCTAGGTCTGATCCATTATTAATAGCCATGTTCCCTGGTATGTCAAAGTATGAACACTAAGGGAGTGGATTTGGGTCATAGATGCCAAGGTTTTAGTCGTCAGTGCTGTGGGTAATTTCCACTGCTGAGTTCATTAAATTCTTTAAAACAGAAAGGCCAATAGTGATTTATTTTGCTGACAGCAAACTTAGTAGCAATCATTTACAAACAGTCTTTCTGACTTGACATGTGGTGGGCCTAATAGTCAAATGAAGCTAATTTCATAAGGCAGTGAGCTGCCTACTTGAAATCCTGTGTGAAAAGAATTCCTAATATTATGTAAAATAAGATGTTCCCAAGGCTCTAGAACTAGAGGGACAGGGAAGAAGGCAAGAGCCAGCTGCTTTGGCTGATAAAAAATAAATTATGTGGAATTTGACTGGTATTAACCAGATAGCTGGGAACACATGTGTGCATGTGCCTGGGAGGGGGTTTCAAGATGAATGATCTTTTGTTGTGCCCAGGTCGCAGGACCCCCACCAAGAAGATCACCGAGAGTCAGACTTTACAGCTGCTTTAAGGTTTTACTTAGATAGGCTGCAGCTCGGGCCTCGTCCTACACTCCAACACAGCAGAGCCTAGGAGGAGAGCCCTGAGCTAAAGATTTGCAGGGCTTATAAAGGCACACAACCAACCAGGTGTTTGGATTACCACCACGTGTTGCTCTGCTAGACAGAATTTGCTGTCTAGCAAATTGTGCCTCAAGTACTTTAACCCTTCATTCCCCATCTTGACTTATGGTCCTGAGACACAATCTTGTGGCTCTGGCCTTAAACTGAACTCCAACAGCTCTCGATCTTGAACGGGTTCTTCTAGTCCCTCTCTGACCTTAGCCATAAACAACAATACCAATAACAATCAGTCCATTTTTTTTTCTTGAGGTGTATGCGGAGTGGTTGGGTAGGATGCTTGGAGACTTCCCATGTTTCCCCACCATCATCCAGGGCAAAGGGGTCAGCCAGTCTGGCATGAGAGCAGTGAATCCAAGCAGCAATGCCATCCACCTTAAGGGCAGGGGGTGTAGCCAGTAGCACCATGTATGGTCCCTTCCACCGTGGTTTCAGAGATCTCAAGTTGTGCCTTCGAACAAACACCCAGTCCCCTGGTTTAAAAGAATGGGGGGTAGGAATAGAAGCAGAATCATATAATGCTCTAAGCTGGGGCCACATATTCTTATGCACTAGCGGTAAATAGTCAAGCTTACACAGAAATTCAGTATCATCCAAATCAGCAAACAATTCCGTCTGAAGGCTAGGGATAATGGGTGGAGGGTGCTCATACATTATTTCAAAAAGAGTAAAGCCAAACTTATATGATGAATTTCTTACTCTAAACAGGGCAAAAGGAAGGAGTGATACCCAGTCTGCGCCAGTCTCCAAAGCCAATGTAGTTAAGGTCTCTTTTGGAGTCCGATTCATTCTTCCTACCTGCCCTGAACTCTGGGGTCTATAAACACAGTGCAATTTCCAATCCATCCCCAGTGCCTCAGCTATTCCCTGACTTACTTTTGAGATGAAGGCCAGTCCATTGTCCGACACGATGGTAGATGGGAAGCCATACCTGGGTAGGATTTTTTCCGGGATCTTCTTAGCCACAACATTCGTCGGCTCATGCTTTGTTGGGTAGGCTTCAACTCATCCTGAAAAGTTGTCTACAAAAAGTAGCAAATATTTATATCCAAATTTTCCAGTTTTAATTTCTGTGAAGTCTACTTCCCAATACACACCTGGCCTATCTCCACAGAGGCAAGCTCCTTTTGTAACCAGTTGATTGGGGGCATTGGTGAGCTGACAGGCTTTATAATTTTTAACAATGTCCTCAATGAGTTGATTTCCTTGCCTAATTTTTACTTCTGTGTGTTGGAGCAAGTCCTGCATTCTTCGGGTTCCCATGTGAGAGACCCGATGGATTCTCTTAAGAATCCCCTTGCCCAATCTGTGTGGCAAGATAAGTTTCCCCTCACCAGTTTTCCACCACTCTTTATTCCTTTCTCTGCCCGGAGGCTTATAGGCCATGGGAATTTTCTTTATCCACTCCAAGTCTTCTTGGGAGTTCTGAGACTCAGGAGGCAAAGCTCATGGCCCTGGGTCTACTAGAGTCAGTACTTCCGCTCTGGGATGAAGGGCCGCCTCCTTATCTGCCTGATCAGCCAAGTTATTTCCTTTGGTTATAGAATCAGTTCCCTTTTGATGGCCAGGGTAGTGCATAATGGCAATATTCCCTGGTTCCCATAAGTCCCTGATGAGGCTTAAAATTTCTTGTTTGTTTTTAATAGTCTTTCCCTCAGCTGTCAGCAGCCCCCTCTCTTGGTAAATGGCTCTATAGACATGCACAGTGGCAAAAGGATACCGACTGTCCATGTAAATGTTTAGTATGTTCCCTTTTCCCATCTGTAGGGCTTTTGTTAGTGCCACTAGTTCTTCTCTTTGTGCAGACATTCCTGGGGGATTGCTTCTGCCCACACTATCTCAGTGTCTGTGGTGACTGTTGCGCCCACGTACTTTTTTCCATCTCAAATGAAATTGCTGCCATCTGTGAACCAGGTATGCTCAGCATGTAATAATGGTGAGTCCAAGAAGTCTGGCTTCTTTTCCTTGGCCCATCTCTCTTTTCACGCTCAATTTGACGTTCTCTGTCCTTCCTTTCCTGTCTTTGCTCCTCTGTCTCTTTCTTATTGTAAACCCTTTCTGCCATGGCTACTAGATCCCTAATAGACTTTTCACCAAATCTGTCTAGAGCCTGCAACTTTCACTTTATGTCTGGTGCAGCTTGATTTATATAGGCAAATATAATCATCTGAGCCAACTCCTGGGTCTCAAGATCATATGGGGTATATTGACAAAAAGCTTCCATGAGCCGCTCGAGATATGCTGCTGGACTTTCACTTCCTCCTTGTCTAACATCATAAACTTTGGCCATATTAGTAGGTCGGTGAACCACCACCTTGAGACCTGCCAACAGAGCTGGCGATAGATGAGGAGTCGCTCCCTACCTTCAACCATATTGTAGTTCCATGTTGGTCAGATCTCAGGAAAATAGGCAGCGATCAGGGCAGGATCCATGATGGGCGCTCCTGTGGGGCCAGGGATATGTTTCCAGGCTGCCTCTTGGATATGGTCTCTCTCTTCGGTGGTAAAAAGGAGCTGCAAAAACTGACTACAATCATCTCAAGTGGGCTGATGAGTAAAAAGAATAGTTTCAAGCAAACGAATTAAATCCTGGGGATTCTCAGAAAAGGGGGCATTTTGGGTGTGCCAATTGTATAGATCACTGGTAGAAAATGGCCAGTGTTGGAATTGCTGTCAACCATCCGCATCCACAGGACCTATGGCATGTAAGGGAAAAACAGCTGCATTAGAAGGGGGGTTGATCCCACGGTGTTGTCGAGTGACTGGCCCCTTAGAAACTTTAAGGGCAGGTGCCGAGGGTTTGGCTGCTGGTTCCATAGTTCCCTCCTCCTCTTGATCATTCTCAAGTTCTGTGAAAGGAACCTGAGAAGGGGAGTATGGGGGAGGAAATATTTCTTCTTCCAAGTTATCTCCCTGAAAAACCAGGGAGTACAATTTCTTTTCCTCTTTCTTAGTTTCTTTTTGTAAGTCTAGGGGGCTAGATGGAGTGTTGCCCATGGTTTCCAGTCCCATCAGTTATACAGTCCCAAAAAACCAATAAAAAGTACAAACAAAACACACGCAGGCCTGACAGTTACGAAGTGGAGATCTCCCAAATTGGTCCACTGACTTCTGTCACGGTGGGGTTCCACACTGACCCATGCCCCACAGCAGAAGGAGTGGACCCACAGTGGGCGAGTTGGGCCTTGGTTAGGAGGCCCTCTTGGTCAGTTCTAGCCCAACACCGAACTGACCCATGTCCCACAATTCTCACGGCAGGTTCCAAGGACCCCTGCCCCACAATTCACACAGGGAGGTTCCAAGGAACTACCCCCCTCACAAGAGGATCTGGGATGTCTCCCAGTTCCTCCAGGGTTGTCATGCAAGCGCATCTGCTTTGACAACCCTTTACACAACACGAATCGGAGTGGCCGTCCTCACAAAGGAAAAGGAAAGTACAAACAGCCAACAACAGGACAAGACAAATTAACAAAGGCAGTGCTGTTTTACCTTTGTAGTCTGAGGTCTCAGGGGTCCTTGGGGGGATCCCGGGTAAGCCCCCAATAATATGTTGTGCCCAGGTCGCAGGACCCCCACCAAGAAGACCACCAAGAGTCAGACTTTACAGCTGTTTTAAGGTTTTATTTAGATGGGCTGCAGCTTGGGCCTCATCCTACACTCCGACACAGCGGAGTCTAGGAGGAGAGCCCCGAGCTAAACATTTGTAGGGCTTATAAAGGCACACAACCAACCAGGTGTTTGGATTACCACCACGTGTTGCTCTGCTAGACAGAATCTGCTGATCTTAGTTTAGTTTAAACAAGCAACAAGTGGTCACTGCCTCAAGTACTTTAACCATTCACTTTGGAATTTGTGGGTTGTTTAAAGCAACATGATCTCACCAATGAGCATCATCCAGACCTTTAAAAGCCCAGATCAGCTTGAGGAAGAGTCCCTGTTCCACCAGGGATGTTTGTCTGTCTTATGCTCAGGCTTTAGGCTGGGTCTTTGAATTATGAATTACACAACATTCACAATGCTTGCAGACAGTACATTTAAGGACTTTTCATTCTCCTCCTCCTCTTCCCCTTCCTTCTCCTCTGTTTTCTCTCTTTCCTCTTCCTCCCGCTCTTTCCCTTTTCTTTCTCTATGTCTGTCTCCATCTCCATTTCCATCTGTCTCTCACTGCTTCTGTCTGTCTCTATCTCTCTGTCTCTGTCTCTGTCTATCCCTGATTCTCCCTGTGTCTCTCTGTGCCTCTGTCTCTGTCTTTCTGGTGCACGTGCACACTCCACCCCCCATATGATAGCATATTTCAAACCCATGTTGAATATAATAATGGAAAGGAATAAATTTGGCACCTAGACATTTCATGTAAGGAAACATAGATGTCTGAAACAAAGTAGTATTTTGTATTAGTAGGATTTTTGTTAGTAGTCTTAGGATAAAACAAATCTAAGACAAAGAGTATCCAAAGGCAGTGAGCACAACACCCAAAGTTTAGTAGTCAAAGCTTTGTCCTGAGAGTCTGCATGGGGCCTCTCTCAGTCTATGGATACCGTTATGACAGAGCAGCACAGGCTAGGTAATGATATGACAGAATCGTATTGCTCAAAGTCCTGGAGACTAGAAATTCTAAGATCCACATGTTAGCTAGTACCTCAGCTGGTTAAAGCTTCTTCCTGCCTTCTACCAGAGGTGAGAAATTCCACATTCTCACATAAGGTAAGAGGATCCACTCCAACCTCAAGTAATTTTATTTATTTATTTCAGAGCTAGAGATTGAACCCAGATACTTCACTTATGCTAAGCACTCAGCCTATCCCTTAGTTGCACCCATAACCTCATCAAGCCTCTTTATCAGGAGTCTAAATCCTTTTTTGAAGGCAGAGACCTCACAACTGAGTCACTTTCCAACATACCAAGGCATTGAGTATTAAGGCTCGCATGAAGTTCAGAGGGGGAAAAACACTGAAACTGTAACAATGTTCACGGGTGGCCAACAAAAGCTAAAGTTGGTCTTGTGTTCATGATATGAAGTTATGAACATAACTAGAAGTTATTTGACATTTACCTCAGGGTTGATATAAATGAGCCTCAAAAAGATAAAGAAGATCCTCCATGGAGATACGTGTGTGTATGTAAAATTCTTTGTTGCATTAGACTCACAAAGTATCTTAAATTTAAATTTCTCTAAGAGGTACATATTTCTTTAGCTGAGTACTTTGCCTTAAATAAGCTATTACAGCCACAGTAATTTGAAGACTTCTCAGTAGGTTCTCAAAGTGCCTCCGAATCTAATGGAACACAAATATTATTATCTACTGCTTACCAACCTGAACTGCAATAATATGTTAAAGTAATATTTCCTCACCTCATTACCACTTAATTGAATTAAAGCTAAATTTGTATTTATGCTATATAATTAGGAATTACAGGTAAGGGACAGGAACATTCTCATTAGTGGCCATCTGTTTGTAAAGAAGTGGCAACAGTAAAATTCCCAGGAATCCAGTGGTAAATAGACACACAAGAGAATTTTTGTGCAGAAAGTATAATCAGGAGATTGCAGAGCCCGTTAGTTGTAGGCCTGAAATGGAAGCCTATTGTGTTGATTAATACAGACATTGAACTTGGTTACAGCAAGAAATACCTAGAGTTTAGGAAAGCACACAGTGGATGTGTTGGTGAAAGTATTTCCAGGGATAATTAAATCATAGAGGTTCTGAGCACATAAGTGTGTCAGTCCCTCCACAGATTCATAACATGACGGCATTATTGGGAGATGAGAAAAAGTAGGAGTCCTAGCCTAGTCACTGAGAGTTGTGTCCTGGGAGATCTGTCTTGCCTCTGCTCTTTATGTCCCTGTTTCTGGCTTCCATAGTATCAACTGTTGTGTTCTGCCAAGCCCCCTCCCATCAGGAAACCATGAGCCCAAGTAAATGCTTCCTCTCATTAAAATTATTCTCTTAGATATTTTTGTCAGAGCTGTGAAAAAGTAACTAATATCCCAAGGTTATTCAGTACCTCACCTGAAATGCATTTTCTACTTCTAGAACCCTCTGCTCCTGGGTACACATGAAGATCTATATGCCCTGGGACCATGCATAAATGCATGACAGTGGACTGTACCTTCATGAGTAAGGCATCCAAAGATTGGGAAAACAAACTCATTGTGCAAAGTCCTTCTCTATGAGCTCTAACACCTTCTCTTTCTTTCCCTTCTGCTTTCCTCTTGATATTTCTCTGCATTTTTCTGGTCTGTGGGATAATATTCCTGTTGACATGAGTGGGCACAGATAATTAGGCTAGCATGGATCAGTGCTTCTTTTATACACATTCGTCACATAATGGGGTCCAGTGACTGAGCTCCAAAAATGCAAAGCCCAACTCAGTCTAAAGTGATAGCCATCCGGGCTTGTCACTAAGGACAGGTGGTCCAAGCACTGATAAAAGCTTGAGTGACAACAGCATGCATAGAAAGCTGCACCACCCAGGGGAAAGAAGATTTGTCCTGTGTGTTCACCTTGGGCCTACTTCATGTTCTTTTGAATTCCTTCCAAGTGTTCTAACATCCACCAGGGTCAAGGCCTTGAATTTGCTGTGGTCCTATAGTTTGATGTACTAGGAGTCCAAACCCTGCCCTGTGCTTCACTATGCATTCTTAGGTAAAACACTTAGTACACGCGGACTTAGTCTTCTTACCTTGTAATCAGGAAGAGCAACACCTCATAGGCCCACAGTGATGATGAGAATATGCCTAATAATCTGATAAAAGGTTGATAGGGAAAGTGTTCTAATGAGGATTCCAAGGCCACTGCTGTGATACACAAGCCTATAAAGGATGTTGGCATCTGGGGATAACACAAAATAAGACTTTATTCATATGCTTAAGGATTTCATTCTTACTAACCAGTTAACTGTGGTCCACCAAGGCAAGAAGTCATCTGACTAGACGTGGCATAGCCTACTTGACAGATTGAAAACAGCACACAGTCACAGCTAGGTAAAAGAGGAATGAAATGAACGAATGAAATGAAGGCATCAGAATGGGTGAAAGTATCTCACAAGTTATTGCTCCCATTTGCAAGTCTGATAAACACAGAATATGTACCTAATAAAGGTGACTGCTGTGTTTAAATAAGCAGGTCAGGGACAGGCCAGACATGCTCAAAAGTGGGTTGTGGATCATTCAGGCCACTGGGCTTCCGGTGAGTGAAATGGAACACTATTTTCATTCTTTGTCCCCACCTCCATTCCTCTCTCCCAGCAATGGCAGCTGGCTAGAGGTAAATTGTGTTCAGGCCCTGTGTCTCGTTTTTATGATTTATTAGTTCCGTCTTTCAGCAGGGTGAGAATCTAGACTGTTCTGCATGGCACACACTCAGGGAATTTATGTTGCATAGCTAAACATCATGTCTGTCTATCTTTTCCCAGTAATCTCCGATAATACCCAAATGGGCTTTTTATTTTAAACATCTGGACAGCCTTATGGTGGTTGAGAATTAAGGTGCTGAGAGAAGAAAACAGTGCAGTCATAAAGTCTGCCGGATAAACAAAGCTTTCTTTGGAACATTAACTCCTTTACTGAGAAATCTTCTCTGGTCCTCAAAATGCACTTAGTAACTTTACATCTTCATCTCCAGGTACACTTTTCTCTTGCAAATACTCTCATGGCATTTAATGGGGCCATTAAGGTAGGGAACTATAAGATATTAGCATAAAAAGAACATTTCAGAAGAGAAGATGCAAAAGGCCTTCTCGTACACTCTACCCTCATTCCTACCCCCCTCCCCACCCCTTGGCATTTGCTTTTGTTTTATAACAGTAGAAACCCCAATAGTGGGTGATGGTAATTTGTAGCTAGATCATAACTCTGTCGACGCTACCATAAATTGGCACAAGGTGTGTAACTCAGAGAGGGGAGCAAGACTGGAATGGAGAATAATCAAGTAGTTTGATTTCTTTTTAATACACAGAGCCATTCAACAAATCGAGGCTGTCGTATTTATCTTTCCTCTTAAAAGCTCTCTGGGGTTCTTCCATGCCCTAGGATGGCAGAAGAATAGCTACTGTCTTCGATACCCCTGAGCTTTTGCTAATGCTGTGCCATCTGGCGGATGCCCTCCCTGCCCTGTGGTTTCTGGCAAATGGAACTTCCTCACTCTCTCTGACTTGGCTTTCATGCCTTCTGCAGTGTGAGCCTGCCTCCACCCACAAAGCTGATGGGGGCTCTTCTTCTACTCAGAGATGTTTTTAAATCCACTGGAATATATTCTGCCGTCTTGGCCATACATTTACAAACATATGGCCCCTATCAGGCTGCAAGTGACATGTGAGGTGGGGAAAAAAGACTATCAGGCTGTTTCTCCTATGGTCTGGTCTACGGTGAATTGGCTAGCATGGAGTTTGGATTTGGCATTGAAGGTATTTTGTGTCGTCTTCCAGTGCTGCATGACCAGGTGCCATAAACTTGGTTGCTTGAAATAGCAGATATTAATTATCTCAGCGTTGGGCACAGCGTTTTCTTAATGATCTGCCATGATCCCACAAGTCTGTATCCCTGGAACAGGAGTGGATCTACTTCAGGTTCCTCTGGGTTGTCAGCAGAATTCACCTCCTTTTTTTTTTTGTCAGTCATGGGCCTGAACTCTGGGCCTGGGCGCTGTCCCTCAGCTCTTTGCTCAAGGCTAGCGCTCTACCACTTGAGCCACAGCACCACTTCTGGCTTTTTTTCTGCTTATGTGGGGCTTAGGAATTGAACCCAGGGCCTCATGCATGCAAGGCAAGCACTCTACCACTGAGCCACCTTCCCAGCCAAGAATTCACCTCCTTGAAGAGAGCTCACATCCCTTTTCTTGAGAAGGAAGATTCTAGAGAGAACACCTGCCAACAAACCAGAGTTCCATGTAATGATGTCATCACAAGACAATACCCTGACATCTATGTCTATTCTAATTAATGAGGATGAGGAAACCATGAGCTTCCCTTCTCAGAATTTCAGCATGCAGAATCCTGGTGACCAGGAAGCAGGGGGCTTCATAACTCCCAAGCCCAAACAAACTGGCCTGCTTGGATGTTTTGCTGTTGTTCATCTAAAAGTATTAAGCCTCCTATTGCTTCAGGTGCTGTTTGGGATATTGAACTACAATATTCCATATAACCCACAGGTGTGTTGAGGGATGAGCATCCAGTTCAGCAGTACAGTCAGCATGCCCACCCAGAGCTCAGCATAAGTCCAGTTCTCAATGTCAGTTTCCCTTGAATGGAGACTTGAATTTATGGAGAAAGGTTGAGTGTGCTCACCTCTGGTGTGACCTTTCCTCTTATTGGTGAAAGCATTTACTTCCATGTTCTGGAAGCTTGAAAATGAATGAACTACCCGTTGTTACCTCCTATGCCAGAAAATCATTTCCTTGCTTCTTTAGACCTGGTCTTTAAAGGATCTCTGCATGGACAAATCCCCAAACAGAGTTTTGCCTCAAGTCAGAAAGCCTCAAAGCTATTCAGAACTGGAAATAGACAGAAATAGCAGGTAATTGCAGCAGCGCTAACCTCTTCCGCTGCCTTCCCCTGGGTCTGAGCATTGGCTCACCTCGCTCTTCCTTCCTCTCTGTGACAGTCCAGCTTCAAGTCTATTCCATACACGCGGCGCACACGTGTGTATTTCTCCTGGGCTCTGTTCCATTCTTCCCTGCCAAGATTCCCTTTGCCTACCTGATCACAAACCCTGCATTACCCTACATCTCTGCTTCTCAAACCCCAATGATGCTTCATTTTCACTCCCAGATGACACCATATGTGAGCGGTGTACTTACCTCAAGTACAGCTGTGTCAAATCTAGTGCTGCCAGCCTGGTAATGGCCTGTGACAATGTGTGTTAAGTCTCAAGACCTCTGGTGCACATTTCCATTGTGTCTCATGTGGTCGACACCAGGGGCCTCTTCACTGGAGTCCCTGAGCATTTTCTAGCAAATTCTGTTTTCACAAAAAGACACATACCTTGACAATACACTAAATAAGTAAATAAATACATACATATACTCCAATATTGTACTGATAACTTCCTGTCGTGAGTAATCATTTCCTATAGTTTCCAAAGACACACTGGCTTATGGCTTGCTTTGCAGATTTGCCCTTGAGACTTTCTGATGAGCAGGGGTCTAGTCTTGCTGAGCACTTTGTCATACATGCCTTTTCCAACACCTCCCTGAAAATGAGGGTGCAGAATGGCTGACAGGGCTGGCCCAAGCCAGCAGTGGAGGCTGGCACAGCGCTAAAGCCATTTTATGTTCAATGTCCTCTATCACATTCCTTGAGGAATGAATTGACAATGCTTTGCTTAACAGGGTGGGGGCCACTGGATTCTATGTACATTGTGCCTGATGAAATCCAACTAAAAAATGTCATTTAGGCACACTAAATTACTGCATTCTTGCCTTGATCCTCAAGACTGAAGTACATATATTTGATAAGAAATGTTCACCCTTGGGATCCATTCCTATGATCATATTAAGATTCAAACTGTATAATCAGAGAGGAAAGAAAGGAAGCATTATAAGACCACTAGGAAGGGCTGGGAAGATGGCTCAGTGGTAGAGCGCTTGCCTTGCATGCTCGAGGCACCACATAAGCAAAAAGAAAAAACCCGGAAGTGGCACTGTGGTTCAAGTGGTAGAGTGCTAGCCTTGAGCTGAAGAGCTGAGGGACAGCGCCCAGGCCCAGAGTTCAGGTCCCACGACCGGACCCAAAAAAAAAAAAAAAAGACCACTAGGAACAAGAGTTTGCCTTCTGATAACTCTGCTCAGTGTATATAAATTCAAAGCCTGGAGTGCCAAGTTATAAAGGAAAGTGCACTCACACACCTTCATACAGGAAGGTCCACTATCATTTCTCACCTTTCCTGTCTGTCATGAGATTCTGCCTCAACCTGTATATTCAGACAGCACTGATCTGATTATCTGTTCTTGTACTCAAGACCCTTCCATATCTAAATGCCTTTGCCTGTGCATTTTCCTCCTCAGAATCCTCAGCTTATTTATATGCATGATTGGAAGTCTTTATTTACAGAAACAATTCCCTATTGTCCTCCCAAGATGAACAACGAACACATGATATTTTGTTCTACTTCACAAAGTTAGAGTAGCTTATAATTTTAAAAAAATCTGATCCTCCATAGCTATGTTAGATCTCACTCCCGTATATTAAATTTACACTTTCTGCATTGTTTATACAAGTGTAATGATAAAATCACAATAAATGAACTACCCACAAACTTAAACTAGTCCCTAACCTGTGAATTCCTTCCGGCTAAGAACATTCTTTAATTCTTTTTTTAATAGTGAAAATACCGTACAGAGGGGTTACAATTACATGGGCAAGGTAATGAGTACACTTCTTATCAAGCATTGTTGCCTCCTCCTTTGTTTCCCATTCCCATCCCTTCCCATTCTTCCCCCTCCCGCCCCCCCCACGCCACGCAAAAGTTGTAAAGTTCATTTTCCAACATAACATCTTGTACATCTCATTGTTGCAATGGGTCCACATGTATCCCTAATTGAACAATAGTATCTTTGCCTGAACCAAATTGTTCATTGAATACACAGAGAAATGACAGTAAGAAAAGAGGTAGGTAGCAATACACATTACCCATTGACTTATGGTCTCTATTTTACTTGCCTTGTTATTACTTAATTTTTATGGTAATCTGTTGAATTAGAAACCATTTTGGTAACTGTTTTAATTTAACTTTTTACAGTTAATTTTTTAAACTTTCCTAAAGTAACAAATATAACAAATATATATATATATATATAAAACAAATATATATTTGCATATATATTAATTTGGGTGATTTCTCACTGCTTGGCTATGGGTTTATAAATTTTGATCATGTTTCAGTCACTTTTTCTCTATCTATTAGTTTGGGGCTAGGAGTGTTCTTCTTCTAAGAGTATATTATCAGGATATTATGTGTTTGAGCACTCTATAGTATGCTGATTTAGATATTCATAGCTGTAAACTATTCTTGGAGCTGTATTTGCTGAATCCCAAAAGTTCTGGTAGGTCTTATTTTTATTTTCACTCTGAGAATTTTGGATTTCTCCCTTTCAGTGGTTCACACATCATCCAGCAATGTATTATTCAGTCACCTAAAATTTGAATATTTTTGATGTCTTATACTGTTAACCTCTAATTTTATTTGGCTATGATTCAACAGAATTTGACAGAGGGTTATTGCAGTTTCCTTAAACTTACTGAGAATTGCTTTATGACCTTGAATATGGCCTGTTTTGCAGTATATTCCAAAAGCTGCTAAGAATAATGTGTATTATGAGGCTGCAAGATAAAATATTCTATAGATATCTGTTAAGTCCACTTGATCTCTTGTGTCATTTGGTTCTAAAATTTCTTAAGTGTTTGCCTAAGTGACCTGTATATTGGTGAGACTGGTGTATTAAAGTCTTTGACCATTATTCTGTTGAAGTCTATATGTTTTTAAGTTCAAGAGTGATGATTATTTAACAAAGTGGAGGGGCCTTGCAATTGGTGTATAGATGATAAAAATTATAATCTCTTTTGAGTATCATTAATGTGACCTATTTTGCCTCTAATTGTGGTTGGAAATCTATCACATAGGATTAATGCTACATTCAGGTTCCATTTGTGCAGAAAATTTTTCTTCCAACATGTAACACAAAGATAGTTTTGTCAGATAGATATGTTTCTTGTGGCCGACAGATGATTGGGTCTTGCCTTTTGATCCAACTTGTCATTCTATGCCCTTCTGTTGGAGAATTAAGTTCATTTTAAATGTTAGAATTGAAAGATATGTTATATTTCCTGCCAACCCACTCATCCCAATTTTAGTGTTGTATTTCTTCCTGTTCTTCCTAAGTTTAACCATTCTTTGGGTGGAATAAGTGGGTTTTTTCCCACTGTCTCTATTTTTATGTTTACCTTATTCTATATTCAGGATATCTTTGAGTAGATTCCATAGTGTTGTCCCAGAGGTGATAAATTGTTTAGCTATTGTTTATCAGTGAATGTTTTGATTTGTAATTGTCCTTCTGTTATGAGTGATAGCTTTATTGAATAGAGTATTCTGGGTTGGTAATTGTGATGTTCAGGGCTTGAAAAACATCATCCCAAGCCTTTCTTGCTTTTAAGGTTTTGTTTTAGAGTTTGTTGAGAGATCTGATGTTATTCTGATAGACTTTCTTTATAATGTTTTTGTTTGTTTGTTTTGTTTTGTTTTGACCTTTTCAGCCTTCAGTATTCTTTAGTTGGTTTATATACTAATTATATTAAGTATTATATATCATCAGGAGGTTTTATTCTGAACTGTTTTTCCAGATGTTTTGAACAATTCTTGTATCTATCTCCATGGGCTTCTCTTCAAGATTTGGGATGTTTCTTTCTATTGTTTTGGTGAATATGTTTCCCATGCCTTCAGTTAACATCTCATGTCCTGCCAGTACCTTCATGATTCTGGAATTAGTTATCTAAATGGAGTACTGAAGTTCTTGTGAATTTCCTTCTTATTTCTTTGATTTCTTTTCTGTATTTTCTCCTCTGCTTTCTATTGTAACTAATCTATCCTGAAAGTCTGTCTTCAATTCAGTCTACTCTGCAGAAGAGAGAGGCTGACCAAAAGTAGAAAAGAAATCACTAACTCAATACACTTCAGGATTGAAAAGAGAATATCACAGCAAACAAAAGTGAAATCCAGAGTCTTTGTAAACCTTCACTCAAGTGAACTGAGAAATCTAAAATTGAGTGCATTCCTAGAACACTTCAACCTGCCATACTAAGCCAAGAGGATACCAGCTATTTAAACAAATTGATAGCAAGTAATAAAATTGTAATAAAATTAATTTTAATAACTTTGAAACTTTAAAAAAGCACCCATCATATTCACAATTAAATTCTATAAAATATTTTAAAAGAATTAATATCAATATTCATCATACTTTTCTATGAAATTGAAAGGCAAGGAGCACAACCAAACTAATATTATGAAGCCAACATGGTACAATAGAGAGAGACAGATAGACAGACAGACAGGCAGACAGAGCAATCTAAAGCTCTTCAATAAAAGATCTGGTAACTGAATTCAACAACTAAAAATTGTAAATAAATAAAATAAAATCATGCATCAAGATCAAGTTTCATCCAAAGAATGAAAGAGCCTGGTTCAATATATGTAAGTCAATAAATGTAATACAGCACATAAACAGAATCAAGGACTAGAATCACATGATCACCTCAACAGAAGCTAAAAAGCTTTTTTAAAAAGTGTTATACAAAATCCAACATTTCTTTATCATGAAGGCAGTGGAGAAGCAATGAGTGAAAAATAATATCTAAACATAGCAAGACTGCATATGACAAACCTACAGTTGGCATTATACTAAACCTTTTCCTGTAAAGTCAGGAGTAAGACAAGAATGTCCACTCTACTCTTATTCTATTTCTTACTGAATTTCCTATACAGAGAAATGAGGCAAAAAAAAGACATAACAATCTAAACAGGAAAGGAAAAAGTCAAACTATCTCTGTTTGCTGATGTTTTCCTATATTTCCAGGAACATAAAGACTTTGTCTCAAAGCATTTAGAGCAGATAAACATCATTGGCCATATAGCAGAATACAAAGTCAACAGACAAGAATCAGTCAGTATTCATTATAGTAACAATGATCTTATATTTATTTTCAGTGGTGAACAAGGAAATACTACATTAATAATTTTTTTTAAAAAAAGATCAAAAAGGCCAGGAGCCAGTGGCTCACACCTGTAATCTGAGGTACTCAGGAGGCTGAGATCTGAGGATCATGGTTGGAAGCCCACCCAGACAGGAAAGTCTGTGAGATGCTTATCTCCAGTAAACTACTCAGAAAAAGCCAGAGTGTTTACAAAGAAATGTACTCATTACCTTACTTATGTAAATGTAGCCCCTCTTACATTACCTTTACAATATTTTTTTCAAAAAGAAGGAAACAATGAAAAAAAACAATGAAAAGAAAAAGAAAGGAAAAGCCAGACGTGGCACTGTGGTTCGAGTAGTAGAGCATAGAACATTAGCCTTGAGCACAAAGAGGCTCAGGGACAAAGCCCAGGCCCTTAGTTCAAGCCCTAGACCAGCAAAATAAATAAAACATGGATCTGTAGAGAAGGAAAATAGAGTGAAAATTCTGTAGCTAAAATAAGAAAGGCAGGAAGGCAGGAAGGCAGGGAGGGAGGGAAGAAGGGAAGGGAGGAAGGAAGGAAGGAAGGAAGGAAGGAAGGAAGGAAGGAAGGAAGGAAGGAAGGAAGGAAGGAAAGAAGGAAAGAAGGAAAGGCAGGAAGGAAAGGCAGGAAGGAAGAAAATGAAGGAGGGAGGGAGGGAAGGAAGAAAAGGAAGGAGGGAGGGAGGGAAGGAAGGAAGAAGAAAGGGAGGAGGGAGGGGAATGAAAGAGAGAGGAAGGAAGGAGAGAAAGTATAACCTTTCTTCAAATATCTGTGGCCAATGCTTCACCACATCAATGACCTCTGAAGGAATGAATAAATGATCAACTATCAGTTCACATGATACAACAATCTATTGACACATGATACAAATAACTATTCATTGGAAAACATACAAATGTGCACTGAGACAATCATTTCAATGGCTAGCTAATAATTTATCTTCTGGGGACCTTCCATTTTCTTGCCTTCCCCCATTTCCCCACCAAGAGCCACATAGTTACTGCAAAAGTGACTGTCTTATAGGGTGCAGAAACATGTCCTAACCTGGCTATTCTTGATCTCTGGGAACAGGAATAGGATGTAGTGAAGACCTCTATTTTTTCTTAATATTTGGAACCAAAATTGAGTTCATGAGTAGCTGAAACTGTCACATGTGCAATTCAATGTCATTTAAGGACATGAATATCTAGAATTGATTTGAAATTATCTCTCACAGAGACAACAAAGGTTATACAAAAAGAAAATCAAAAGCAGCAGAAGTGTTTGACAGGTTCAGATCCCTGATTTCAGCTGGTTTCTGAAATGCATCTGTTTTCCCTTTCTGAGATCTTATGAAAAGCCTAAATACTTTTTAAATGGCTCTCCTTTTGGGTTAAGATTCCTTTTGTGGTATTCTGTCTCAGGCTTTAATAAAAAAGAAAAAAAGAAAAGAAAAGAAAGGAAGAAACTTAATGAATATGCTGTTACCACCTAGACTTACTGCAAATCAGGAGTAGGTCTCCATTCCTAATCTTTTTTTAATGTAAAATGAAAGATTATAAGAAAAGCATTTCAATCAATAGAAGTAAGTGGCTGAAAGAAATGCTTAGGAGGAAAGCAAAAGGCCTTTCTAGAATTTCTACATTTCAGGCATTACAGCGGCTGCCTCTTCTCCCAGCACAGCAGGCAGCAGCAGCTTGTGCGATGTTGGGCCTGCAACGATCATGCACAGCAGCATGCAAAGAGGGTGCATCATCCAATTATATGGTCTATTGTTTCATTATTCACACACACTGGTTGCACCTGCCACCTACCCCCTCTCTCCCGCATTTTATGCTCACAATCCTTTGCCTCCCTGTGCACACATTGCAACTGTAACCCACTTTGCATCAGCTTCTGCCATTAGTCTTGGTATGGAATATGCTTCACTTCAATTATATATTTGTATATATAATTGAGAATAATATATATATATTTGGAAATAGTATTTTCAACCCTTCTCCCCCTTTCGGCAAAAATCTTACTGTGAATCTGGAATAGCACAGTGAATTA